>NC_047106.1:136500334-136645140 GCF_902500255.1 Thalassophryne amazonica
AAACGCGCTATATAAATGCAGTCCATTTACCATTTAGCCTGCATTGCCTCAGTTCACCCAACTGTCAAGAAAGGACTTTGAGCATCTGCTGGATGGAAAAGTGCTGAGAGAAATGCTGTCCTTCTTCTTCCTTTAATTTTATTGGCAATAAGAGACAAGCAGGCAGACGGAAGGACAGAAAGACATAGAGACAGGCAGGCAGACAGGTGGACAGAGAGACAAGGCAGACAAACCAACAGATGGACAGGCAGACAGACAGACACACAGAGACAGACAGACAGCTCTTTGATTAATTGAATAAATGGATGTTGTGCAGTGTTTCTAATTCAAAGCAGGTTTCAGTGTAATGGTTGTCCACTTTGTTTTTTGTGTGAAATTATTTGGATATTGAAGATTTCCTCAGTACTCGTCGACGCCTGATGAAGTCTGATACCGTGTGTTGTGTTGGAATGGGATGGTGAAACTTGAAGAAACCTTATTTATAGGTTTAAATCGAGACCTTCCAGACTGGTGATTGACAAATTTATTTTCCGTCATCTTGTCAGGTTATTTTTTCAAGCCATGAAAAATAAACAGTGTGACTAACCAAATATAAGTGAGTCCATCCTGTGCGGTGTCACACTTCTAAAGGTCACCGTGTTGAGTTTGTGGGTCTGTGATGCTCTAAATATGTGTGATATGAGCATGATGTGGACAGCAAACAAGCAGACTGAGCAGTACAAGGAAAAACAAAAATACCATTTCAGAGAGAGCTGCAGTGTTCAAATGTGACCCTGTGCTTGTCTTCAGGCGCGCAGTAAGCAGACCGGAGAGCTGGCGGCCATCAAGGTCATCAAGATGGAACCAGGTCACCTTTATTTACTATTTGTTCATTTATTTAAGTGAAATCAGAAAACTCGCTGGTGCTTCGTTAGTTTTATTTTTGCTGTTTAATAAAATTTGGCATTACCTGCTTCAGTAGACACACTGAATTTCACATTATTAAACTGTAAAATAAATAAATGTGTGTTTTCTGTCTGTCTGCTGCCACAGAGGACGATTTTTCTGTCATCCAGCAGGAAATCGTCATCGTGAAGAGCTGCAAACATCGTAATATCGTGGCGTACTACGGCAGTTACATACGGTAACGCATCTGTCCTCGCTGTCCGTCTCACATTCAGCTTTCATGCCGTTGGTCATGTGTGTTCTTTGTGTGCAGAGCCAACACTCTGTGGATCTGTATGGAGTTCTGTGGAGGAGGCTCCCTTCAGGATATCTACCAAGGTCAGTGTGTTCCTGTGTGACCAATACACACATCTGTGGGATTCTTGGCTCTGTTCTCACCTGTCTGGGTGACACAGTTCGGTGGCGGAGCCAGGAACAGAGATAACCCCACAATGCAGAGCAGCCAGGACCACGGGATGGAGAAAAGAACAATTTATTTGACATTACTGGTAAAAAGACAGATCACAGAGCAGACAAACTCCAAGGCTCCTCTTCTTGGTCAGGGTGTTCAGGACCTTAGGGCTTCTTTTACTAAAGGTGCAGTCCAAGCTCAGGTGTGAAAGTGCAGATCACACTCAGATATCTTCAGTACTGGTGCAGTAACAGTGCAGATAAAAACTCAGGTTTCTTCCTTGGTATCTGTGCTGACAAAAATTGCAAAAAGAAACTCACATATCGTCTTGGGTATCGGTGCAGACTTATCAGTGCAGAATAACTTAGGTACTTCTTTCACGTGCAGACAAAAAGTCAAATATCATTTTTTGGTATTGGTGCAGACAGGCTGAGGAACTTCCTCCTTAAAGGAAAGTTCAACCAAAACCCAAACACTCTTGTCAGAAAGCAGTGTATAGACTAGTTGGATGCTCAATCTTCTTGGACAAGTCCAGCAATGCCTCACCAGAGGTTGGAGTAAAGATGCAACTCTTCTCTCCTCAAACAGAGGGAGAGTGCAAAACGTCAGTCTTCTTCAGGCAGTAGACATGGCTGGAATTAAAGAGCAGCAAAACTGTGTACAGCTAGACAAAATGAGAAATTGCAAGGACTTGGTAAGGAGCAGGAAGCCATAGGAATGCCAGTCACCATGTGACTACTGCAAATGCACATAGCATAAGGCAAATAGCAATGGACCCACAACCTGAGGAAAGACAGACAGTGACTCAAATAACCCAGCTGATTAGGGATTGATTTGGAGCAGGTGTGGACTCCATACAGGTGCTCAACCAAAGTCCAAGGATGTGTAAAGAACCCAGAAGAACACCAGAGGGAGGCAGAGAGGAACAGACGTGTAAGGAACCCACCAGAACACCAGAGGGAGATAAAGAGAAGCAGAGGAATCAGGGGCTGAGGCAGACAGAGTGGATGAGGGCAGAAAAAGAGTGAGCAAAGGGAAACAGACTAAGACAGACGAAGGAACTGAGAGCAGCGAAAACAGCAGAGGCTGACAAAAAGGGCAGACTAAACCACACTGGGCCCTCTGTTCTGCCCACTTCACTGTTTTGGTCTTGATTCAGTTTCAGAGGTGTTTCTCATTTGGTTGAGTTTCTGACACTCTCTCCAGCTCTCTCCACCCAGCGTTCATCTTTTGTCTATTGTGCCACTTCCATGCCGCTTTTGATCCAAATTCTCCCCCCCTGTTCGGTTTATCGGGATAGAATACAGACTACAGGAGTCAGCAGTGCAGAGGAAGTCAACATTTCTTTCCAGCACTGGCTGTGGTGAATGGAGCAGCCATAAAAGCCCATGTTCAATTGTCCAATTTGTCCAAAGAAGAAATAAACATGTTTACAGCCTGGTACAAACAACATTTGTGGCCTCTCTCTCTCTCTCTCTCTCTCTCTCTCTCTCTCTCTCTATATATATATATATATATATATATGTGTGTGTGTGTGTGTGTGTGTGTATGTATAGACAAGTGGCCTCAGTGTGCATGTATGCATGTGTTTGTGTGGGTGGCTTCGATCATGCACAAACTAGGAAGAGCTGACATTTGCCGTTTGGTATGCTTGTGTATTTTGGGTCAACAATAAAACACTGCAAAAACAGAAAGTTGATATTAAATAAATTTTTGAGAGAAATTAACAATATTACAGACCTGTTAGTTTTTCTTTAAGAAGCCCTCGTATTCTGCACTCTTTACCTGCATTAACTGCACCTGTTTGAACTTGTTACCTGCATTAAAGACACCTGTTCACACTCAATCACACTCCAACTTGTCCACCATAGCCAAGACCAAAGAGCTGTCTAAGGACACCAGGGACAAAACTGTAGACCTGCACAAGGCTGGGATGGACTACAGGACAACAGGCAAGCAGCTTGGTAGAAGACAAGAACCGTTGGCATAATTATTAGAAAATGGAAGCAACACAATTTTAAAGTGTAGGTGATACCAAAAAATACCAAAAATCCTGAAAAATAAAAGTTGATCATAAGTGGACAGATGAAGGATAAACAACAACTGTCTGAAGACTGCACTCTATTTCAGCCCTCAGCTATATTGTTGCTCCGTCATCACCAGAACGACACCTGCTGATTATAAAATAAATAAATAAATAAATAAATAATGCAGCCGATTTCTACATTTGGGTCGAGATTATAAATTTTTGTTTTGTTTTTGCTAGCTCTTTGGTCATAATCAACTGTTAAAAATAAAAAATAAAAAAATCAGTCATCTTCAACCGCATATCCGGGTTTGGATGACGGGGGCAACAGCTCCAGCAGGGGACCCCAGACTTCCCTTTCCTGGGCCACATTGACCACCTCTGACTGTGGGATCCTGAGGCATTCCCAGGCCAGTGTGGAGATATAATCTCTCCACCTAGTCCTGGGTCTTCTCTGGGGTCTCCTCACAGATGGACCTATTGAGATCTCTGTTCCTGGACGTCACAGCTACAGAACATGTACCGTGTTTTGATGGACATGACCTTACAACTGTCCACCGTGATGCACCTGTATGTGCTTGCTGTCGTCACGTGGAAATACATAAAATATATTGCTTTTGTGACAAACTGGAGCGCACGCACATTGACAAGATGTCCCAGGTGAAATGGACCATCAGATCATGTGGACACGCAGCAGGTAATCTGAATATCAAGTCTGTCTGACGCGTGTCCTGTGAGCAGTGCACAACAGGACTATGACAAGCCAACAGTGTGACAAATACGTCACTTTCAGTTATGTATCACCAAAAATATGCTGCAACAAACGCTGTTTTGTCAGTTATTACAGAGCTTTTTTCACTGTTATTAAAGATGACAAAAACTTCTTCGTCTACATTGTCTAATTTCTCTTTTTTTAAAAAAAAAAATACGTTTATTTCCTTGTTGATTTTAGGCATTTTACACTCCTGTTATAAGACAGTGATTGTAGCACAGTGGTAAAGTTTCTGTCTGTTAATCAGAGCATTTGTAAATTGTAGGTTTGAATCCCATGAGTAGCATTTATTTTTTATTTAACCAGGATTATTTAACTGCAGGGTTCTGTATTGGGTCCCCTTTTATTTATTATTTATATTAACCCAGTTGTTTTCACTAATTATAAACCAATATCTAGTCTATCAGTGTCTGGTGATTGTAGTAATTGTTTATATACTCGGCTGGACATAATAAGACATAATGAGAGCGCACTGCTTCATTCATGTCATTTCATGACTGTACGTCTGTGACCATGGCTCATATACAGAGGAACAGAGGGATCATACTTTTATTGTCCGCTCAATAAGAGGGATTAAATAATGGACATTGTGGTGGTTTTTTTATGGTGTGTATTTTTCCCCACCAGCAGTGTGATGTGATTCCACACACTCCAGCTGCTCACAAAGTGTTCATGCACGTGCACAAGCATGCATGAAACCGTTGCAATGGGAACGTTCATGCCCACCCAACTGGGTGTCCCTCCCGATGTTGGCTCAATGTTTTCGGGGTTCGCTCATTGGACAGTTTCGCCATGATTCGCCCCTACTCGTGAATCCTACTTATTCGTGCTATGTGTGAACGGGGCCAAACACAATCATTTCTAATCCATACTTAAACCGCCTTGTTGCACACTGCAAACTTTCTTTTCTCTCATAATAAATCTGGATGACTAAAATTCACCTTTTCCCTGTTCCCTGCACAGTGACCGGCCCGCTGTCTGAGCCACAGATAGCCTACATCTGCAGGGAGATGCTGCAGGTACGCAGGAATTAATTACTCACTGTTTAAAGCAGGAAAATGTTAAACTGCTAATAATAGTTTGAGTGAGTAAAGGGGTTTAATCGGTTAAATAGTTTATGACATAGATATTTTGTATCATGGAGCAAAGGCTCCTGTGTGATGGTTGACTGTATTTGTGTGTAAACAGGGTGTGCAGTACCTCCATGCACAGAAGAAAATCCATCGAGACATCAAGGTGAACATGTTGTACTGTGATGCTGAACGGTTTTTGTTTCCTTTTATTTGCATTCCATCAGTTGGTTCCACCCAGTCTGCAGAAGTGGGTCAGTGCCATGCCCGTATATAGAGGGGGTTCAGGGGGTTCAACCGAACTCCCCCCGAGAATTCTGCAGATTTTTTCTGCTGATTTTTTTCTCATCTGGATATCAACGTTATGTATTTTATTTTCATTGATAATAAGCAACAAGCACTAACTGTTACACAGCTATTATCACACACCCTCAAGTTTCAATTTCCTCTGCCAGAGTAATCCCTTAAGTGATGAAAGGGGAAACTGCTAGATAAACTTTTCCCATGGGGGTTGAGAATTTTTGCTCCCTGGTCCCTATCCTCCTCTGATATCAAACAGATTAGTAGGCTTGTAAATACCCATGTAGACACACAATTACACTTGTCTGGTTTGTAAAAACATGTTAGTATGTACAACCCTTGGCAAAAATTATGGAATCACCGGCCTCGGAGGATGTTCATTCAATCATGAAAAACAAAAGAACGTTCCAACACATCACTAGTATTTTGTTGCACCACCTCTGGCTTTTATAACAGCTTGCAGTCTCTGAGGCATGGACTTAATGAGTGACAAACAGTACTCTTCATCAATCTGGCTCCAACTTTCTCTGATTGCTGTTGCCAGATCAGCTTTGCAGGTTGGAGCCTTGTCGTGGACCATTTTCTTCAACTTCCACCAAAGATTTTCAATTGGATTAAGATCCGGACTATTTGCAGGCCATGACATTGACCCTATGTGTCTTTTTACAAGGAATGTTTTCACAGTTTTTGCTCTATGGCAAGATTCATTATCATCTTGAAAAATGATTTCATCATCCCCAAACATCCTTTCAATTGATGGGATAAGAAAAGTGTCCAAAATATCAACGTAAACTTGTGCATTTATTGATGATGTAATGACAGCCATCTCCCCAGTGCCTTTACCTGACATGCAGCCCCATATCATCAATGACTGTGGAAATTTACATGTTCTCTTCAGGCAGTCATCTTTATAAATCTCATTGGAACGGCACCAAACAAAAATTCCAGCATCATCACCTTGCCCAATGCAGATTCGAGATTCATCACTGAATATGACTTTCATCCAGTCATCCACAGTCCACGATTGATTTTCCTTAGCCCATTGTAACCTTGTTTTTTCTGTTTAGGTGTTGATGGCTTTCGTTTAGCTTTTCTGTATGTAAATCCCATTTCCTTTAGGCAGTTTCTTACAGTTCGGTCACAGACGTTGACTCCAGTTTCCTCCCATTTGTTCCTCATTTGTTTTGTTGTGCATTTTCGATTTTTGAGACATATTGCTTTAAGTTTTCTGTCTTGACGCTTTGATGTCTTCCTTGGTCTACCAGTATGTTTGCCTTTAACAACCTTCCCATGTTGTTTGTATTTGGTCCAGAGTTTAGACACAGCTGACTGTGAACAACCAACATCTTTTGCAACATTGCGTGATGATTTGATGCAGGTGTTACACTCAACAAAAATATAAACGCAACACTTTTGGTTTTGCTCCCATTTTGCATGAGATGAACTCAAAGATCTACAACTTTTTCCACATACACAATATCACCATTTCCCTCAAATATTGTTCACAAACCAGTCTAAATCTGTGATAGTGAGCACTTCTCCTTTGCTGAGATAATCCATCCCACCTCACAGGTGTGCCATATCAAGATGCTGATTAGACACCATGATTAGTGCACAGGTGTGCCTTAGACTGTCCACAATAAAAGGCCACTCTGAAAGGTGCAGTTTTATCACACAGCACAATGCCACAGATGTTGCAAGATTTGAGGGAGCGTGCAATTGGCATGCTGACAGCAGGAATGTCAACCAGAGCTGTTGCTCGTGTATTGAATGTTCATTTCTCTACCATAAGCTGTCTCCAAAGGCGTTTCAGAGAATTTGGCAGTACATCCAACCAGCCTCACAACCGCAGACCATGTGTAACCACACCAGCCCAGGACCTCCACATCCAGCATGTTCACCTCCAAGATCGTCTGAGACCAGCCACTCGGACAGCTGCTGAAACAATCGATTTGCATAACCAAAGAATTTCTGCACAAACTGTCAGAAACCGTCTCAGGGAAGCTCATCTGCATGCTCGTCGTCCTCATCGGGGTCTCGACCTGACTCCAGTTCATCGTCGTAACCGACTTGAGTGGGCAAATGCTCACATTCGCTGGCGTTTGGCATGTTGGAGAGGTGTTCTCTTCACGGATGAATCCCGGTTCACACTGTCCAGGGCAGATGGCAGACAGCGTGTGTGGCGTCGTGTGGGTGAGCGGTTTTCTGATGTCAATGTTGTGGATCGAGTGGCCCATGGTGGCGGTGGGGTTATGGTATGGGCAGGCGTCTGTTATGGACGAAGAACACACGTGCATTTTATTGATGGCATTTTGAATGCACAGAGATACCGTGACGAGATCCTGAGGCCCATTGTTGTGCCATACATCCAAGAACATCACCTCATGTTGCAGCAGGATAATGCACGGCCCCATGTTGCAAGGATCTGTACACAATTCTTGGAAGCTGAAAATGTCCCAGTTCTTGCATGGCCGGCATACTCACCGGACATGACACCCATTGAGCATGTTTGGGATGCTCTGGACCGGCGTATACGACAGCGTGTACCAGTTCCTGCCAATATCCAGCAACTTCGCACAGCCTTTGAAGAGGAGTGGACCAACATTCCACAGGCCACAATTGACAATCTGATCAACTCTATGCGAAGGAGATGTGTTGCACTGCATGAGGCAAATGGTGGTCACACCAGATACTGACTGGTATCCCCCCCCCAATAAAACAAAACTGCACCTTTCAGAGTGGCCTTTTATTGTGGGCAGTCTAAGGCACACCTGTGCACTAATCATGGTGTCTAATCAGCATCTTGATATGGCACACCTGTGAGGTGGGATGGATTAACTCAGCAAAGGAGAAGTGCTCACTATCACAGATTTAGACTGGTTTGTGAACAATATTTGAGGGAAATGGTGATATTGTGTATGTGGAAAAAGTTTTAGATCTTTGAGTTCATCTCATACAAAATGGGAGCAAAACCAAAACTGTTGCGTTTATATTTTTGTTGAGTATAGTTTTGGGGATGAAAATCTACAGGGTGATTCCATAATTTATTCCTGAGAATTGAGTGATTCCATATTTTTTTCCCTCTGCTTGGTCTAAAAAAGTAACCGTTACTGACTGCCACAATTTTTTTTTTCCTGATTTCTTATAGTGTTTCTTAAAGCCAGAAAGTTGCCATTTGAAATGACTTTAGTTTTGTGTCATGTCTGTGATCTGCTTTTTTTCTACAAAATTAAACAACTGAATGAACATCCTCTGAGGCCAGTGATTCCATAATTATTACCAGGGGTTGTATAAGCTGAGAAATAAAGGGAGCTTCTCCTTCCTGTTGCAAATACTGTAAAGGTGCAAATATTCGCATGGGATTTATTATGCAAATTTCGCGAGTTAAACTAGGTCACCAAATTAAATACCGCTATTTTAATACATAACGTACATATACGTACATATTCATAATGTAAACGAGAATATTAATACCGCTAAATGCGAGGTCTGTTAGAAAACTATCCGACCTTTTTATTTTTTGCAAAAACCATATGGATTTGAATCGTGCGCTTGCATCAGCCAAGCTTGAACCTTCGTGCGCATGCGTGAGTTTTTTCACACCTGTCGGTTGCGTCATTCGCAAACGACAGGCAGGTATAAAGTTTGC
This sequence comes from Thalassophryne amazonica, assembly GCF_902500255.1. Lineage (NCBI taxonomy): Eukaryota > Metazoa > Chordata > Actinopteri > Batrachoidiformes > Batrachoididae > Thalassophryne > Thalassophryne amazonica. The sequence continues at coordinate 136,509,488 of NC_047106.1, forward strand.
ATTAATGTTATCTTGGTTCTTCCTGGGTGGTTCTTATGGCAACTGATCCAATCCCAAGCAAGGACTACTTGTATATCAAAATGTATTTCCTAAAATGATATATTTTGGGTTTCAAATGAAATTTATGTAGCTTTTTACCCCTCGAAATCCTCAAAAAGCTTCTGCTTCGGGGGGCTTTGCCCCCCACAAGGGCGTTGCCCCTTGACCCCACCAGGGGCCCTGCGGCCCACTGGACCCCCAACTCAAGGATTTGAACCCCCCCTTTCACATTCCTATATAAGGCCCTGAGTGCAGCAGAGAATCAACCACAAACAGGATTTGAGAATTCATAATACCAAAGATCTGATATTTAATAAAGTGTGGACAATTCAGTGAAGTTCTTAGTGTTGCAACAAATCAGTTAATTCAAGAATAATTTAATGCAGCATAAAATCTGATGAATTCATCCAATGATCTTGTCAACTATGTGCATCTTAGAAAGAAGAACTGAACTGGATTTAGATTCAAAGAACAAATTCAACTCTCACTTCAGGTCAACACATCATGAGTCTATTGCAAATTAACAAAACTTTACAAAATTATTACCTCAGAATTGTTATTCTGTATTAATAGTTACTCCAGTTATGAGTTTGAAGCAGCTGATTATCAAAACCACAAGTCAGTACTTTTGAATGCACAACCTTGTTTGAAATCCATCATCCCCTACTTATATCCTGTGCTCTATTCAAAGTATTTCATCTGAACAAAAATCTAAAACAAATCTTTGAAATCTAATTTGAAACATGCCAGTGGCACACCTCAAAGATAATAATAAATAAATATCAACAAACACAGTCTACTACAGCAAATAACACTGTCCGCAAACACACAGTGTTTTTAAATTAGTGTTCAACGTATCTGTGATTTTCATCTTAAACACTGTGAAATGAAAGTGATGAACATCCTTTCACGGTTAAAGCTGAGTCATAATGTAATTAGATGTCTGTGTTTCTTTGTGTTTTTACCTCTTTCACCTGCAGGGGGCCAACATCCTCCTCAACGATCAAGGTGACGTCAAACTCGGTGGGTTCAACTTTGTCTGCACCTGCTCACATCAAAGGGCCATTTTACACTTAATGCTTTAAAAATTAGTCCATGGACCAAACACGTTTTTAGGGGATGAAAGAACACACAATTCAGCCTCAGTATACCACGGCCTACTGAAAAGGTATGATAACCATCCCAGAGTGGCAGGTCGAGGGTCAATGAAGAGTTACACAGGGGGCACCATTTAAAAATGCTCCAATCAAATTGAAAAGTATGTCACGTTATTTGTCTGATCACAAATATTTAGTTGGCACTGGTGAGTCACTTGATGCCTACTTGTGTCTGTATTTGTCGGACGTTCACTTTCAGAAAACAAAATTTGTAGGAAGCCATTTGTCTGAATCATGTAACTTGAGTTATTGTCAGGAGCGGTGGCCAAGTGCACTTGATTTCGGTCCAGACGGTATCTGGTTCATTCCCAACCCCTGCCCGTCTCTCTATGTAACGTGGAATTGCCTCAGGAAAGGCATCCGGTGTAAAACTTGTGCCAAATCAACACTCAGATCCACTTCGGATTTGCTGTGCTCTTACGCGCCACCCTGGAAATCTTCCACCCAACCCAGGACAGACAACATTCCACTCTTGGAATTAACTCCAAAACAAGTTTAGACTGAAAGAGCTAGTGCCACTTAACACTTTTAAATCACTCTTGAAACAAACCTGTAGATGTTTTACCTGGTTGTATTATCTCCTTTAAGTGTCTGTTTACTATGTAAATGTAACTGTGTATGTAACTCTGCCCTGCCTCTTGGCAAGGACACTCTTGAAAAAGAGATTCTTAATCTCAATGAGTCTTGTCCTGGTTAAATAAAGGTTAAAAAAAATCCTACAGGGCAGCACTGATTAACCCAAACCTTGATAAGGCCCAATCAGGATAGAGCAACCTTTAAACTCTTGTCAGGTTTTAGCCCTGGACCTGCCCCGAATCTGGTTTTGTCCCCCAGTCTCTGTCTGTTTCCCTCTCTTTGTCCTTCTGTCTGACCCTGAATGTTTATTTTCTGTTTCTTCCACTTTGGTCTTGGTTTTATGATCTGTTACACTTCAGCCACGTTAAGTTCTGTTATAGTTTAGTCTCTGCTTTTTATTTAGTCATACTGTTTTATCACATTAAGTTTTGAGGATTATCTGTTACACTTCAGCCACTTGAGTTCTGTTCTAGTTTAGTCTTCATCCTTTACTTTCTGGTTATTCAGTCACTGTCTTGAGCACATTTGTAAATCAGGGTTTTCTGTACACTCCTGCCACATGTTGAGTTCTCATCTAGGTTAGGTCCAGCCTTTAATTTTCTGTTCTGTTCCTGCCTTTGTTTATTCTGTTACCACATTTGTATTATAGGTATCATTATTTCCTTATTGTTTAACATTTGTTCTGTCACTGTCATATTCCTCTTTTTCCTGCTTCTGTCTGATACGCCCACCTGTCACTCCACTCGTCTCACTCAGCCACGCCTTCTTTACTCCACTCGTCTCACTCAGCCACGCCTTCTTTACTCCACTCGTCTCACTCAGCCACGCCTTCTTTCCTGCACCTGCATCTCATCACGCCCTGATTATCCTCTGATTTAAACCCCTTGTCTTCAACAGCTCACTGCTAGTTCGTTGTGCATTCTGCCTCGTTCCAAGCCACCTGTATCCTGTCATAGTCTGTGTTTTTGCCGTTCTTGACCTCTGCTTGTCCTTGACCACGTTTCTGCCTGAGCCTGTTAACTTGCTTCTCTGTGCCTGAACCCTGCTTGTTTTTTGACTACATTTTTGCCTTCTCTGATACACCTGTTTGCTCGTGCTGGAACTCTGCTTGTCACTGACCACGCCGCCGCCTCAACACTGTCTGTACTGCCGCCTGCCTGCTTGTGACCTGTGTATCGACCTGAGCCTGTTTTTTGGATAAAGCCTTTTCCTTAACCCACATCTGAGTCATGCATTTGTGTCCATCCGCCCGCTGTGCCTCGCCACCTCAGTCCCTGACAACTCTATATTTCATGGATGAGTTATGGTCCCCGATGAAGCGGTTTTATTGATGATGAGTGATATTGGTATTCTTTCTGTGTGTATCTGTAGCTCTGTGTAGTATCTTTAAATCCCCCTTCCAAATATACTCACAAATATATGGACATGAAAGACAACTTGAAATATGTGATGTGATGGAAAATCCTCCAGTTTAGTTTTGCATAAAATATCCATAGTATATGTATAGAACACACAGTAGCATGTGCGCATGCACACAAAAACACAAACACATACACACAGACACAATAGTATTCTCAAATAGTATTTCTCAAATCTCTTTTGTACAAGCTAGGTTATAAATATAAAGAGTGAAATGAAAGGATTAATAAATGGAATAGTTCTGACTGTGTTGAATGTTTGGTCTCCAAAGTAAAGGTCAAACAAGGTTGATGTCCATTGGATACTATGACAGGTGACATATGTTACCCTGTAACGTGATAACTAAGCATGACTGATGGTGCAAACTATTCCTTATTAGAACCCTATCAACCCAAATAATAATTTGTTTCATTTTTTATGTCATCAAATTACATCATAACTTAAAGGCAAAGGCTATACGCCCAACCGTTGGGCAGATAAATATAATGTCTTACCTTATTCGCCCAACTGTTGGGCAGATAAGTCATACATTGAACATTACATGCACAACCGTTGGGCAGATAAATACAACCCCTGGCAAAAATTATGGAATCACCGGCCTCAGAGGATGTTCATTCAGTTGTTTAATTTTGTAGAATAAAAGCAGATCACAGACATGACACAAAACTAAAGTCATTTCAAATGGCAACTTTCTGGCTTTAAGAAACACTACAAGAAATCAGGAAAAAAAATTGTGGCAGTCAGTAACAGTTACTTTTTTAGACCAAGCAGAGGGAAAAAAATATGGACTCACTCAATTCTGAGGAAAGAATTATGGAATCACCCTGTAAATTTTCATCCCCAAAACTAACACCTGCATCAGATCAGATCTGCTCATTAGTCTGCATCTAAAAAGGAGTGATCACACCTTGGAGAGCTGTTGCACCAAGTGGACTGACATGAATCATGGCTCCACACGAGAGAAGTCAGTTGAAACAAAGGAGAGGATTATCAAACTCTTAAAAGAGGGTAAATCATCACGCAATGTTGCAAAAGATGTTGGTTGTTCACATTCAGCTGTGTCTAAACTCTGGACCAAATACAAACAACATGGGAAGGTTGTTAAAGGCAAACATACTGGTAGACCAAGGAAGACATCAAAGTGTCAAGACAGAAAACTTAAAGCAATATGTCTCAAAAATCGAAAATGCACAACAAAACAAATGAGGAACGAATGGGAGGAAACTGGAGTCAACATCTGTGACCGAACTGTAAGAAACCGCCTTAATGCAAACTTTACTGTATGTAAATGGGATTTACATACAGAAAAGCTAAACGAAAGCCATCATTAACACCTAAACAGAAAAAAACAAGGTTACAATGGGCTAAGGAAAAGCAATCATGGACTGTGGATGACTGGATGAAAGTCATATTCAGTGATGAATCTCGAATCTGCATTGGGCAAGGTGATGATGCTGGAACTTTTGTTTGGTGCCGTTCCAGTGAGATTTATAAAGATGACTGCCTGAAGAGAACATGTAAATTTCCACAGTCATTGATGATATGGGGCTGCATGTCAGGTAAAGGCACTGGGGAGATGGCAGTCATTACATCATCAATAAATGCACAAGTTTACCTTGATGTTTTGGACACTTTTCTTATCCCATCAATTGAAAGGATGTTTGGGGATGATGAAATCATTTTTCAAGATGATAATGCATCTTGCCATAGAGCAAAAACTGTGAAAACATTCCTTGCAAAAAGACACATAGGGTCAATGTCATGGCCTGCAAATAGTCTGGATCTTAATCCAATTGAAAATCTTTGGTGGAAGTTGAAGAAAATGGTCCATGACAAGGCTCCAACCTGCAAAGCTGATCTGGCAACAGCAATCAGAGAAAGTTGGAGCCAGATTGATGAAGAGTACTGTTTGTCACTCATTAAGTCCATGCCTCAGAGACTGCAAGCTGTTATAAAAGCCAGAGGTGGTGCAACAAAATATTAGTGATGTGTTGGAGTGTTCTTTTGTTTTTCATGATTGCATAATTTTTTCCTCAGAATTGAGTGAGTCCATATTTTTTTTCCCTCTGCTCGGTCTAAAAAAGTAACCGTTACTGACTGCCACAATTTTTTTTTCCTGATTTCTTATAGTGTTTCTTAAAGCCAGAAAGTTGCCATTTGAAATGACTTTAGTTTTGTGTCATGTCTGTGATCTGCTTTTTTCTACAAAATTAAACAACTGAATGAACATCCTCCGAGGCCGGTGATTCCATAATTTTTGCCAGGGGTTGTATAATGTCTTATCTTATTCACCCAACCGTGATCGTGTATTTGACCCATTTTGTGCATCTAAACTACGTTTTTTTACACCACTTTTTAAGGCTCTACTGCGGTGTATGTTTGACACATTTAATGGCGTCGTCTTTAATTACTGCGAAAACACCGTAATGGATCAAAACAGACAAACTTCATAAGTATTTTGAACAGAAGCCTGTTAACAACAACAAAACATTTTTTGAACAAAATGCTGCTTGTTGGCTGTAAGATGGTGTTAGTTTGACACAGTTCCCTGGGTGTGATGAGCCAAACAGAACCGCTTTAGATCACAGCTCCTCCACGGGCTGTGAACCCTCCTGCAGCTGGCAAGAAAATATCCGCCTTTTTCCCCTCCCGCATTGAAACCAGAAGTGAGTTTACAAGCATGCCCATTGGTCGATTGTGGTTGGGCATATATGCTTGCGTATTTACTATATTGAGCCAACGGTTGGGCATATAGCCACTCTGTAACTTAAAACCTTTGCTATATTCTGGATCCTCTCATCAAGCCCTTTAATTTGGCATATTGCACAACATGTTTTACTTTTGTCTGAAGTTTGATCTAATTTAGGTGACATTTGACCTGAAGCAACACCCTGAAGGTAAAGGTCAATTACTTATGAGCAAGGCCTATCACTATGTTCATGTCAAATTTTGAGGCAAAATTTAAAAAAATTGTGACCAGGAAAGTTGTTTCATCGAATATAGTGTTTGACCTTCCTGCGACCTTGACCTTTGACCTTCACCTTGATCCTTTTGGGTACTGAAAGGTACCTTACTATGGCTGCTCTATTTCAAAAATTTCAACCAGGAAAGTTGTTTAGGTGAATTTAGTGTTTGACCTTCCTGTGACCTTGACCTTTGACCTTGAGCTTGATCCTTTTGTGTACAAAATTGGTACCTTACTAGGATGCCTATATGTGAACTTGCAAGATTCTGCGATGTAAACTGTGTGCTGCACAGCGAGTTAAAGGTGAAAAATGCAATGATTACAAACAAACAAATAAAAAACATACATACTGACAAACATATCTTTCAAAACTTCAATTTGGCCTTAAAAGCTAAGTGGCCTCTGTGTATATGTGCATGTTTTTGCAAGATATCGGGGTGGGGGGGTAAGATATCCATGGTGGGGTGTAAGATAACCTAGGACACCTTACCCCCCAGGGGGCAAGATATCCTAAGATATCATACTCCGCCGGAGGTAAGATATCCAAGGGGGGAGATAAACTGTTACACTGGTCATGTTCCATTGTCATTGGTTTGGTTTGCTGTTCAGCATTCATCTTCGGTGTATCAAATTTTTGCCATGTGTGTAGTTCTGTCTTAGTTTCTGTAGTTGTTTTGCCATATTGTTTTCATTTATTGTATTATTATTATTATTATTATTATTTTGCTCATGGTCCCTTAGTCACTTCAGTCTTAGTTTGGTTCTGTTTATCTCATTTCTTGTATTATGCTTTTGTCACTGGTTTGGTTTTCTGTTTATCATGTATTTTCTGTTTACTGTACTTTTGTCATGAGTCAAGTTCCGTTCTGGTTATTGTCCAGCCTTTGTTTGTTTTACATTGGGTAGCCAGTCCCAGCAGAAGAATGCTCCTCCCTGAGCCTGGTTCTGCTGGAGGTTTCTTCCTGTTAAAAGGGAATTTTTCCTTCCCACTGTCGCCAAGTGCTTGCTCACAGGGGGTCACTTTGACCGTTGGGGTTTTTCCGTAATTATTGTATGGCTTTGCCTTACAATATAAAGCGCCTTGGGGCAACTGTTTGTTGTGATTTGGAGCTATATAAATAAAATTGATTTGATTTAACCATGAGTTGAATCACTTGTTTATTTTGTCTTGATCATATGTTGGATTATCAGTTTACTTTACTTTAGCTAAAATCAGTTTCCTTCTACTTGGTCATAGTCATTTATTTCCTTAATATCCTCTTTTTAGGCTTGTTACTTTATTTCCTAGCTTCCCCCTTTTGTTTTGTTCACATTAATTATTGTTTGTCTTGAGCATGTCATGTTTTTCACCATTGTTTTTTGTCACTTTTTTATCTTGCTCTAGTCTGCTTTGCTTTTTGTCTCACTGCACCCTCTTGCACCTGCCCTTGTCTTTCTCGTTCACACCCCTTCCAGAACCTTCCTCACACCTCATTATTTAAGCCTTATAAACAGGGAAAGGTCAATACAGGAACAAGGCAAGCCAAAATCAGCAGCAGTATACAAATCATGAGATTATCTAGAGGTCAAAAAACAGGCAAAAGGTTAAAAAAAACATGGCGCGGCAAAAACAAGTGCGGTGACCCCTACAGGATGCCAAGGAGAGACTCTCAAATTTGAGTAATGTAGCAAGATGAAGTCCGGATTGAAAAGATGTTCCTGCTAGCTTGGCTAGCTGACCTGGTAGAGTTCTGGTCTTTAGTTTGAGCAGTCCGGGGTTCGATCCCACCACCGTCCCAGCCACAAAGGTCACACAAGGAACAAGGCCTGTGAAAAGGCTGGTAGTGAAGACACGAGGTACAACGAACTGGCAAAGACAGGAGGGAAAACAGAGGGTTTAAATAACACAAGTGATTAGGTGAAAATTAGGAACATGTGTGAAAGAACAATCAGGAAGGAGATGTGGCAAACAGAAAGGACAAGACACACCAAGACCTACCCACCTCAGACACAAGACAAGAGCATGCAGTTAGAGAAACACAAAGTAAAACAAAACCTGAACACAAAGCAATGAAAAACCCCAAACATGAATACAAAGAAAATACAAACCACACATATGAACGTAGTCCCACATGACAATGACAACAAGTTAAGACCCTTAATAAGACAATCATGGATTTTATTTTATTGTTAAGATATTGATGGATTTTAATTTTTTTTTTTCTTTGATCCTTGTTTTGTAGCTGACTTTGGGATCTCAGCTCAGATCACAGCCACCCTTGCCCGGCGGATGTCATTCATTGGGACGCCATACTGGTGAGGTCAAAAGCACGAAATGACTGTCTCTGAAATTTTTAATTGTCTTCAGATCTACCTTTTAGAATAACATTACTACAGTCAGGGCAGCACTGCTACTTAGCACTGCTGTCTCACAACGAGAAGGTCCCAGGTGGAAATGAAACCATGTTCTTTGTATGGCTGTTGCATGTTCTCCTCATGTCTGTGTGGGTTCCCACTGGGTTCTACAGGTTTTTTCCCACTTGGAAATTCTGTTGATGAGTGTGCCTGAGTTTGTCTTTTTAATATGTGTTGGCCCTATGTTCCCTGGGAACTGGGATTGCACCATTTGCAAGGTGCTCGAACAACGCTAACACAGCCATTGTTAGTGCCATTTTCCACATCACTTTGTGCATGCTTTTATGTCCACCTATATAATTGCAAATACATGGGTGTGTTAATTGTTCTTAAACGCGTCGCTCATGTGCACATGACTCTGATGACTTCTTGTGTTCACACTATTAACAGTTCCCAGCATCACCTCTATGTGTCTATGTGGGACAATAGCTGTAGAAACATGCGTATGCCAGCCAGGATTTTAGAGAATCTTTGGTGCTGTTGGAATAATTTTGCATCAATGCAGAGGTTACTTAGATGAGGTGCATCAGGTGCATTGTGAAGGAGCTTCAGCTTTGACATTTTGGCCATCTGCTGTAGGTGGATGAGTGCTGAGGACCATAGCCCCTGGAGAAGGCTAGGGGGACACCTACATTTCACCTGGCTACAGCAGATAAATGGTTATTATCAGGATGTGAGCTATTGGGGTGTTTTGGTTGCTTTTTTATTGTTCGCCTGCTTTTCTTGTGGGGTTTTTTCCCTTTTGGGTCTGTCTGTCCCTTTCTCTCTTGTTCGTCTCTGCTGGCTCTTGGTGGTGGGTGTTTCCCTCTCTCTGGCCACACCCCCTTTCTGGTGCATTCCACGCACACCTGCTTCCAATCAGCACCTCATCACCTGGGTGTATTTAAGCTCCTCTGTTTGCCTTCTTCCTTCGCCAGATTGTTGTGCCTTGTGCCTACTCTCAAGCTCTGTTTTTGTGTATTCTTGACCTGCTTGCCTCTCATGTGTTATGACCATCTGCCTGTATTATCGACCACGTCAAAGCCTGATGTTCCAAATATTTCTGCTCTTGTTGGACTGCCTTTTTGTGTACCGGACCCTGTTTACTGCTCCAGTAAACTGTTTTTACTCACAGAGCTGTGTTATCGAGTCCTGCATTTGTGTCCAGCTTTTCTGTGGGATCAGTCCTGATAGAACAATCTGGCCAACGATGAACAGAGCAGACTCGAGTTCCTTCCAGCTAGCCGTACGACATCACAGCAGACAGCTAGCCCAACAAGAGGACCGGCTCACTGCTCTCAGCTCAGGCTTTAGCGACCTAGCACAACGCCAAGATGCTTTCATGTCCTCTTTAAGCTCCCAGATGGAACAACTCCTGTTAAGATTCATCCCTCAGGCCAGCCCGGACCCGGTTAAAGGAAACACCAGTCATTCTCAGTCAAATCCGCCGGCCGCCATTCTGGCTCCTACACCGGAGGCTGCCATCTGCACTCAGCTTTCCCCTCTGGAATGATTCTCTGGAGAGACTGGCGACATGTTGCCTTTTATTACACAGTGTGAGCTACACTTTGAACTAATGTCATCTATGTTCCCGTCTGAAAGGGCGATGATAGCATACATGATTTCTCACCTGTCCAGCCGGGCTGCGGCGTGGGCTACCGCTGAATGGAGCTGTCGGTTGCCATCTTGCTCCTCCCTCCAGGCATTCACCGTCGCACTCCGGCAGGTTTTCCAACACATCTCCGGGACGCGAGGCGGCGCGCTCCCTCCTGAGGCTGAAGCAGGGCACTCGTCGGGTGACGGACTACGCTGTTGACTTCCGCATCCTTGCCGCCAAAAGTGAATGGAATCCTGCCGCACTCCTTGATGTGTTCTTTCACGGGCTTTCCATGGACATCCAGGATCGATTAATCCCTATGGATCTTCCAGATGACCTCAATGATCTTATTACTCTGGCTATCCGGATCGACCGGCGCTTGGCTGAGCGGCCCCGCTGGGAGGCTCGTCTCCAACCACCATGCTCCACACTCCGCAGCACTGACAAACCGTGGCTGCGGGGCCGTACACGGCTGTCGTGGGAGGAACAACGCCGCAGACGGGAGGATGGACTCTATTTTTATTGTGGACGGTTGGGTCATGTGGTTTCTGGTTGTCCAGCCAAGGGTGCCTCCTGTAATTCTCAGCCAGCGGTGCGGGTGAGTCACAATTCAATTTATTCCTCGGCCTCTCAGAATACCATTTCTGCCAAATTAGAATCTGATCAGTCCTCCGTTTCTGTGCCCGCTTTTGTGGATTCTGGGTCGGACGCCAATCTTATATTGTCATCTATCGCCAGATCCCTGCACCTTAAATTCTACTGTCTCTCACGACCTCTGGTGGTGAAGGCTGTGGATGGCCATGATATGGGACAAATAACTCACCGCACTCAGTCAGTCCACTTAACTGTCAATGAGAACCATGTGGAGTCAATCAGCTTCTTTGTCTTAGATAAGATGACTCATTCTGTTATTCTGGGGCATCCCTGGCTGCAACAACACAGTCCCGTTTTTGACTGGGTCAACAGGACTATAATTTCATGGGGGTCTCCTTGCTCAAAGAATTGTTTGATTAAAATTCCTACATCTCCATCTAATGGTACTCCTGATCTGGAGGGAGTACCTTCCTGTTATTATGATTTAGCACCAGTTTTTAGCAAGGCTAAGGCTAAATCACTGCCTCCTCATCGCATTTATGACTGTGCGATCGAGTTGTTGCCAGGGGCGAATCCGCCGCGGGGAAAACTGTTTTCTCTGTCGGGTCCTGAACGCATCGCAATGCAAAAATATATCCAAGAATCGCTCGAAGCAGGTTTAATTCGTCCCTCTTCGTCACCCGCAGGGGCGGGTTTCTTCTTTGTAGAGAAAAAGGATAAGTCACTTCAGCCATGTATTGATTATCGAGGATTAAATGAAATCACTGTGAAAAACCGCTATACTCTGCCTTTGATCTCTACTGCCTTTGAGTTATTAGAAGGCCCCAGGCTTTTTACAAAATTAGACCTCCGCAATGCTTACCACTTGGTCAGAATCAAGCAAGGAGATGAATGGAAAACGGCATTTAACACATTGATCTAGTGATGCCTTTTGAGCTCACCAACGCACCGGCCGTTTTCCAAAATCTGGTTAATGATGTTTTACGTGACTTTTTGAATAAATTCGTGTTCGTTTATTTAGATATCTTGATCTTTTCCCCTGATCTCAAGACCCACACCCAGCATGTGCGCACAGTCCTGCAAACCCTGTTGCACAATGGTCTGTATGTTAAGGCAGAAAAATGTGAATTCCATAGACCAACTGTATCTTTTTTAGGGTTTGTAATCTCAGAAGGGAGGATTCAGATGGACCCAGTTAAAGTGGCGGCAGTGCGCGAGTGGGCAGTTCCGATGAACCGTAAGGAGGTCCAGAGGTTTCTGGGCTTTGCGAACTTCTACCGTAAGTTCATCCGAAACTTCAGTACGGTCGCTGCTCCGCTGCATAACGTGACCTCATCCTTACGGGCATTCAAGTGGACCCCGGAATGTGATGAGGCCTTCAAGGTCCTAAAACAATGCTTTACGTCAGCCCCCGTGCTACACCTTCCTGACCCCGCACGGCAGTTTGTGGTCGAAGTCGATGCTTCTGACATCGGTGTCGGGGCAATCTTGTCCCAAATGAATCCCTCAGACCAAAGGCTTCATCCCTGTGCTTTTCTGTCCCGCAAGTTGTCTTCTGCCGAGCGTAATTACTGCATTGGCGATCACGAACTGCTAGCAATTAAAGTGGCCTTGGAGGAGTGGCGCCACTGGCTGGAGGGGGCACAAATGCCATTTATTGTGTATACTGACCACAAGAATTTAGCATATTTAAGAACAGCAAAACGGCTTAATGCTCGTCAGGCCCGGTGGGCTATATTTTTCAGTCGTTTTGACTTCGTCATCGCTTATCGACCTGGCACTAAGAACGGAAAACCGGATGCGCTGTCGAGACAATATGATGGTCCTGATGCTTTATCCGATCCTGGCAACATTCTTCCACCTTCTTGTTTTGTCTCTGCCATAACCTGGGAAATAGAATCCCAGGTGAAAGCTGCTCTAGAGACGGAATGCATACCCACTGAATGTCCACCGGGCAAGTTGTTCGTTCCGTCCTCGCTCAGGGGGGAGGTGATTAACTGGGGACATAGTAGCTGTTTTGCTTGCCATCCAGGAATAAAGAAAACTATACATGTGTTACAACAACGTTTCTGGTGGCCACGTATGATCACTGATGTTACAGAGTTTGTGAATGCCTGTCAGGTTTGCGCGGTGCATAAATCCTCCTCACGTCCACCAGCTGGTACATTATTGCCTCTTCCTATACCTAGACAACCTTGGACTCACATCTCTGTAGACTTTGTCACTGGACTTCCGCCATCAAGGGGACACACTGTCATTTTGACTGTAGTTGACCGTTTATCCAAGATGTGTCATTTTGTGCCTTTACTTAACTTACCTACTGCCAAAGAACTAGCTGAGGTTATGCTTACTCACGTATTCCGCCTTCATGGATATAGTCTCCGACCGGGGTTCACAGTTCATTGCTAGATTTTGGAGGGAATTCTGCCGTCTCCTCGGGGCTACCTCCAGTCTCACTTCTGGGTATCATCCACAAGCTAATGGTCAGACTGAACGTTTTAATCAGGAGTTGGAAAAGGGGCTTAGGATTTTGTGTTCACAACACCCATCTGTACTGACGTATCTGTACTTTACTGCATTATTTACATTTCTGGAGACTTTCAGTTTTACTCCACTACATTTCCTAAATAAAGTGTATGCTTTTACTCTGATACATTTCCCGTAACCATCTTTGGTACTTGTTACTACAATACAAAAGTAGAAGAAATGTGTTTGCAGAGGTGAAAGTAAGCTGGAGCACAGCGATATGCCGTACCAGGAAGACAGTCCTCTACAGCCGGAGCACAGCACCTTTCTCCCCTGCAGCATCAAGTTCCATGTTTGGCATAAAACAAGTTTAAAAGACAAAAAAATAAAAGATGACAGTTTGAATCTGCACCCTGCTGAAGAAGATGAAGACCGGAGGGTGAAAAGGGGGCCATCTGCACTCTGGACTCCAAATGCGCACACGCCGACGCACACACACACATACACATGGATCGGCACCTGCTTGAGTCCAGCGCACGATCGGCCTTAACACACACTTAAGGGGAAAACTTCAGTACAGACAAAACTGGCTGGCATGTCTATTTTGTTTTATGTTATTTGAAGTTTTTGCGGAGAAGCACAGCATAAGAGCGGTGCTGTGTTTTGGATTCGAGAGCGCAAAGAGCTCCATGTTTGGTTGCTTTGCAGTGGTTGGTGGTGGTGATGCTTGAAAAGTTGTTTTATTTTTTAACTTTTCCTTAAATTTGGCACAACTGTACAGCTATAAATGACTGTTCTGTTTGACAAGAGCCTGGCTGTTGTGTTTAACAGAAAAGTGTGTGTGGGTTTATTTACAGCAATATACATCCACCTGTCACTTCACTCATCCCGTTAAAAACACCAGCTGCTCCGCCAGAAGAGGATCCAGCCTTTTATAGGTGCTGAGGCCCCCTACCGGTGTCTCCAGACACCACATTGGGTTTCTTTTTATGTCGTCGTTTCACTCTGCACTCGTTTTGGATTTTACTTTTACTCAATACTTTTACTTAAAGTGCATTTTATATGAGAACTTTACTTTTGATACTTAAGTACATTAAATGTCAGATACTTTAAGACTTTAAGACTTTAACTCAAGTAATATTTTGAAAGGAGACTTTAACTTTTACCAAAGTAATTTTATGGCAAGATACTTGTACTTTATACAAGACTGTCTGCACCTAACAGCTACTGCCTTCTGCAAGATCTGCAAGTTGTGAGCCTTCTGGAACTCGAAGCATGTTTTGCATTGAGCCCTTGAAGCCCAATGTTGTGTTGTGATGATTATTAGTCATTATTATGCCAGTATGTTATACTTTAGGTCTCCTGTCCATTAGGAGTCATTGACTCTCATCTAAAAAAGCAGAATGAGGTCACATAGGGGTCCCACACTGTATGGGTTCACTGTGTAATGTAGATGTGTGCAGACTCAGTGTGGTTGTTTGTGAACATGCACCTGTTCCTGTCCTCAGGATGGCTCCAGAGGTGGCAGCGGTGGAGATGAAAGGTGGCTACAATGAACTCTGTGATGTCTGGTCAGTGGGAATCACAGCTATAGAGCTGGCAGAGCTGCAACCGCCGATGTTTGATGTCCACCCGCTGCGGTAGGTCCAACTGATTAACTGAAACACAAAAACACATGTGGATCTTTGCCCACGCTAAACTAATTTTTTCTGGGTTTCTTCGGGCTTGATCTTGATCAGTGTCACCACAGTGGATCCATTGTGGACATGCATGTTGAAACTCCTGACATAAATCTATAACTAGACCGCAACTAGAGCATAACTAGAGCACAAACCTCCACCAACACTAGTTTCCAATTCCACAAACCGTTACCTTGGAAAAAATTTTCAAGGAAAAAGTCGTGTTTGAAATGACTTTTCATAAGATAAAATATAATACAAATTCTAATCCAATTACATTTATTCCACAAATCTGATTGGTTAATCGCGTGAGATTTCAGACCGTATAACACCGGGTAACTGTGGCAAAATATTCAGCCGTTTCACATTTGGATGTATTACTCCACGTCCAGCCCAGTGTTCTGATGGGATGACATTCCTGTCGAAAATCATTCTTGTCCTCCACGCAACTGTGCATGTGTGTGCATACGCAGTTGCATCCTCCACGCGACTTTAAAGTTCTGGAGAAGAGAAGAAAAATAAACATAAAATTTAACTGAATGAAAGAGCACAAATTTAAAAAGAAAAAAAATTATCAGAATGTAGTAGCAAAAAAGAGATTGCATATAAAAAAGAGAAAGGTACATACAAAACTGTGGATATTACACAAAAACAAATGTCAAGTGTGGCATGTGACCTGGCTATTTGGTTCCGGTGGCATTCAAAGCTCTAACAGCAGTTGGGTAGAAACTGTTTTTCAGTCTATTTGTTCTTGCTTTAATGGCCCTGTTCCGTCTGCCTGATGGCAGCAGGTCAAACAGAGAGTGTCCAGGGTGGCATGAGTCCTTTAGGATGGTTCTTGGCTCTCCTGAGACAGTAAGAGCCATGAAGGCCCCCCCCCCCCCCCCCCCCAAAAGCATGGGTTATAGGTCACCCAATAATCTTGTGTGCCATTTTGGTATCTCTCTGGAGCTCTTTCCTGTTTGCCCCGTGGTGCTGGCAAACCATGTACAGAGGCAGTATGTGAGGATGCTCTCCATGTTCAAGCGGTAAAAAGACACGAGCAATCTCTGGTTTATGTTATTTTTCCTGAGGATTCTCAGAAAGTGGAGTCTTTACTGTGGCCTTTACGCCCATCACACGAGAGGCCGAATGAGCCTGAATCCCCTCCCAATGAAAATTCGAACCACATTCGGGAAGTATTGAAGCGCAGTCGTAAACGTCGGACAGAATTGCACACACGGTCTTGAACGACACAATGTCTGTCCCTCCCAACTGCACCTTGAAGTTTGGATTTTTTTTCCCCATTTTTGCTAATTCGGCTTGGCTGGTGCTCATTCGTACTAAGTGTGATGGGGCCCTTTCCAAATCACATCCAATCAATGGAATTTACCGCAGGTGGACTCATGCAGGTAGAAACATCTCAAGGATGATCAGAGGAAACAGGAAACACCTGAGCTCAATTTTGAACTTCATGGCAAAGTCTGTGAATACTTATGTACATGTGATTTCTTAGGTTTTTTTTTCCATCCATCCATCCATCTATTTTCTTCCGCTTTATCCGGAGTCGGGTCACGGGGGCAGCAGCTCAAGCAAAGCCGCCCAGACCTCCCAATCCACACACACCTCCCCCAGCTCCTCCGGGGGAACCACAAGGCGTTCCCAAGCCAGCTGAGAGACGTAGTCCCTCCAGCGTGTCCTGGGTCTTCCCCGGGGCTTCCTCCCAATGGGACGTGGCAGGTAGGTTTTTTTATTTTTAATAAATTTGCAAAAAAAAAAAAAAAACTGGAGACATGGAGTCCGAGTGGACCATGTTCTCCACCTCCATTGTTGATGCGGCCACTCGTAGCTGTGGTCACAAAGTCTCTGGTGCCTGTCACGGCGGCAATCCCCGAACCCGGTGGTGGACGCCGGAAGTAAGGGATGCCGTCAAGCTGAAGAAGGAGTCCTACTTATCTTTGTTGGTAGGTGGGACCCTGGAGGCAACTGACAGGTACCGGCAGGCCAAGCATGCCGCAGCTCGTGCGGTCGCAGAGGCAAAAACTCAGGTCTGGGAGGAGTTCGGGGAGGCCATGGAGGAGGACTATCGGTCGGCCTCGAAGAGATTCTGGCAAATCGTCCGGCGCATCAGGAGGAGGAAGCAGCTCTCCACCCGCACTGTTTACAGTGAGGGTGGGGAGCTGTTGACCCTGACTGGGGATGTTGTCGGGCGGTGGAAGGAATACTTCGAGGATCTCCTCAATCCCATTGTCATGTCTTCCGAAGAGGAAGCAGAGACTAGGTACTCAGAGGTGGACTCATCCATTACCCAGGCCGAAGTCACCGAGATGGTTAGAAAGCTCCTCGGTGGCAAGGCTCCTGGGATGGATGAAATCCATCCTGAGTACCTTAAGTCTCTGGATGTTGTGGGACTGTCTTGGCTGACATGCCTCTGCAACATCTCGTGGCGATCAGGGACAGTGCCTCTGGATTGGCAGACCGGGGTGGTGGTCCCTCTGTTTAAGAAGGGGGACCGGAGGGTGTGTTCTAACTATAGGGGGATCACACGCCTCAGCCTCCCCAGTAAGGTCTATTCTGGAGTACTGGAGAGGAGAATTCGACCGATGGTCGAACCTCGGAATCAGGCGGAGCAGTGTGGTTTTCGTCCTGGTCGCGGCACACTAGACCAGCTCTACACACTCCATTGGGTGCTCGAGGGTTCATGGGAGTTCGCCCAACCAGTCCACATGTGTTTTGTGGATCTGGAGAAGGCGTTTGACCGTGTCCCTCGGGGCACCCTGTGGGGGGTGCTCTGGGAGTACGGGGTCTGGGGTCCTTTGCTAAGGGCTATCCGGTCCCTGTACGGTTGCAGCAGGAGCTTGGTTCGCATTGCCGGTAGTAAGTCAAACCTGTTTCCAGTGCACGTTGGCCTCCGCCAGGGCTGCCCTTTGTCACCGGTTCTGTTCATTATTTTTATGGACAGAATTTCTAGGCGCAGCCAGGGTGTAGAGGGGTCTGGTTTGGGAACCACAGAATCTCGTCTCTGCTGTTTGCAGACGATGTGATTCTGTTGGCTTCATCAAATCAGGACCTTCAGCGTGCACTAAGGCGGTTTGCAGCCGAGTGTGAAGCGTCTGGGATGAGAATCAGCACCTCCAAATCCGAGGCCATGGTTCTCGACCGGAAAAAGGTGCTTTGCCCTCTTCAGGTCAGTGGAGTGTCCTTGCCTCAAGTGGAGGAGTTTAAGTATCTCAGGGTCTTGTTCACGAGTGAGGGACGGATGGAGCGTGAGATCAATAGACGGATTGGTGCAGTATCTGCAGTGATGCGGTCGCTGTATCGGACCATCGTGATGAAGAGAGAGCTGAGTAGGGGGGCAAAGCTCTCGATTTACCGATTGATCTACGTTCCGATCCTCACCTATGGTCATGAGATTTGGCTCATGACCGAAAGAACGAGATCGTGAGTACAAGTGGCCGAGATGAGTTTCCTCCGCAGGGTGGCTGGGCGCTCCCTTAGAGATAGGGTGAGGAGCTCGGCCACTCGGGAGGAGCTCGGAGTCGAGCCGCTGCTCCTCCACATCGAAAGGAGTCAGTTGAGGTGGCTCGGGCATCTTTTCTGGATGCCCCCTGGACGCCTTGCTGGAGACGTGTTCTGGGCACGTCCCATTGGGAGGAGGCCCCGGGGAAGACCCAGGACACGCTGGAGGGACTGCATCTCTCAGCTGGCTTGAGAATGCCTTGAGGTTCCCCCGGAGGAGCTGGGGGAGGTGTGTGTGGATCGGGAGGTCTGGGCGGCTTTGCTTGAGCTGCTGCCCCCGCGATCCGACTCCGGATGAAGCGGAAGAAAATGGATGGATGGATAAAAAAAAAACTTTTTTCACATTATGGGGTATTGTGTGTAGAATTTTGGAATAAGGCTGTAAAATAAAAAAAAAGTGGAACAAGTGAAGCACTGTGAATACTTTCCGGATGCACTGTAAATATACACCTCTCAATACTTAGCTATGGCCCTGGCTCAAATGCACAAAGTCACCTTCACACACACACACACACACACACTCACACACACACACACTCTCTCTTCTTACCCCTTCAGATGCTCCTGGTAGGGGTCACCACAGTGCCCCATTTAAAGACATTCCCTGAAACACTTCATGGAGCCGCAAAAATAAGTGTCTTGGTCATTTCTGGAATATTCCCTTTTAAGTGATGCAGCATAATGCTTTGCATGCAGGCAGTTTGGAATATTAAAAACTAGTATATTCACAACAGACAGAGGATATTCCCCAATTTTATTTACATGTATATGGGGTTTCTCACGTACCATCCTCCCATGCCACCCTGCAAAGACCTCTTGCCACCCCATGGAAAATTTTCTGGATCCGCCACTGTTGCTGTGTCTCAGTGTTCATCTGAACTACAGCATAAAGCACCTGCTGCTGATAAAACACCAATTAATTTACACATCACTGAGTATCTAACTTTCATGCTGTTGTCACATTTTCCACCACATATGTAATTTGCAAGTTCTTGACAAACAGTTGGGATCCAGACAAGTCTGTTTTCACTTCAGTGCAATCAGAGTTTCCATAAAATACACACAGAAATATTTGCCCTAACTTTTAAGATTTATGTAATTTTATTACATGACAGAATCCCATTTACTTTTTTTTAGATAATTTTAATACAAACCTACCGAATAAACCTTACATGATGCATATTCATTAATCCTATTTATTTGAAATGCATAATCCTCAGCTTTATGTATTTAGTATTAATAAAATATAAATACTCTATACATAGGCAACATAATTATTATGCAATTCAAACAATATACTTTATGTATTTTAAATAAATACTGTCATTATTATTGATTTAGAGTAATTATATTATAAGGTGGCTCTCGAGGACCGAACTTGGCCACCCCTGCTTTAGTAAATCAGGCCCTCGGTGAACAATAAACATGAAACCAGGTCCTCATTGTTGTGCTTTGTTTTTCTCTTCAGGGTCCTGTTTCTCATGTCCAAGAGCGGCTACCAACCTCCAAAACTAAAGGACAAGTCAAAATGGTAAATTCTAGCTATTTTCTGTATATTGTATTTAACCAAAGTGCATGTGCTGTTGCTATTTTCTGAGTTCTGACAACTGGCTGGCTTATAAAGCACATATTGAAAATGAAAGTAAAGCTGCACATAGCTGCATTCTCAGCCAGAACCGCAACAAATGCTGCTTTTGCTTCAATTTTTTTCCCCCAATGGAGCACGGACTAGGACTACCCTATTTAAAGATGGTTGAACATGACTGAAGCTGTTAAGACAACCAACACCCGGAAGTGACCAGAAAACCAGTCAGTATCTGGTGTGACCACCATTTGCATCACATCTCCTTCAGATAGAGTCGATCAGGTTGTTGATTGTGACGTGTGGAATGTTGGTCTGCTCCACTTCACTGGCTGTGTGAAGTTGCTGGATATTGGCAGGAACTGGAACATGCTGTCATATACGCCGATCCAGAGCATCCCAAACATGCTCAGTGGGTGACATGTCCAGTGAGGATGCTGGATGGTTGTGGATGATTGACACAACAGTGGCTCCGATGACCTCATCACGGTTTTTCTGTGCATTCAGATGCAATCAAAAAAATGCACCTGTGTTCGTTGTCCGTAACATACACCTGCCCACACCATAACCCCACCGCCATCATGGGCCACTTGATCCACAATGTTGATATCAGCAAACTGCTCACCCACACAATACCACAACACGCTGTCTGCCATCTGCCCTGAACAGTGAAAACCGAGATTCATCCGTGAAGAGGACACCTGTCCAATGTCCCAAATGCCATCGAAGGTGAGCATTTGCCCACTCAAATCAGTTATGACAACAAACCACAGTCAGGATGAGACCCTGATGAGGATGACTAATATGCAGATGAGCTTCCCTGAGATGGTTTCTGACAGTTTGTGCAGAAATTCTCAGACGATTTCGGAGGTGAACATGTGGAGGTCCTGGGCTGGTGTGGTTGCATGTGGTCTGGGATTGTGAGGATGTACTGCCACATTCTCTGAAACACCTTTGGAGATGGCTTATGATTGAGAAATGAACATTCAGTTCATGGGCAACAGCTCTGGTGGACATTCCTGCAGTCAGTATGCCAATTGCACACTCCCTCAAAACGTGGGATATCTGTGGCATTGTGCTGTGAGATAAAACTGAACATTTCAGAGTGGCCTTTTATGGTGACCAGCCTAAGGCTGGTCACAATGTGTGACCTGTGCAATAATCATACTGTCTAATCAGCATCTTGATATGCCACACCTGTAAGGTAGGATGGATTATCTCAGCAAAAGAGAAGTGCTCACTAACATAGATTTAGACAGATTTATGAACAATATTTGAGAGAAACAGGTCTTTTGTATAGAAAAATATAGAAAATGTTTCAGATGTTTGAGTTCAGCTTATAACAAATCAGAGCAAAACCAAAAGTGTTTATATTTTTGTTGAGTGTATATCACGATACTTCAAACTTGCCTCAGAGGGCTTAAACCCTCAAACGACAAACTATCTTAACAACTAAGTGACCGGAGGGGCATTTTGTCCTGGAACAAGAGTAAGATCCAGGCTTTCAGTGACTTCCTGGGCTCAGCCAATCTAGAGTGTTTCTGTATGTGGTGAGAGTGTTGAACTTGTATAGACATTCACTTACTTTGAGACTGTCAGGGTTTGATATTACGTCTGATTTTCTGATTTGCTTTTGATTTGCTTTGTTTCTTTCCTTTTTTCTTATGCATTGCTTTTCTGTGCATTCATGCTCTTGTGGGGAATGTTCTGCTTGGGTCTGTCTTTTGCTATCTCTTTTGTTTGTCTCCTGGTTCTTGGTGAAGGGTGTCTCTGTCTCTTTCTCTCTCTCTGACCACGCCCTGTTTCTGATGCCTTCAATGCACACATGTTCTTGATTTGCTGATTGTCACCTGGGGTCATTTAAGCTCACTGGTTGTGTTTGTTCCTCACCAGATTGATGCGCCTTTTGCCTTCTCTCCAGCTCTTGATTTCGTGTTCCATAGTCCTGCCTGCCTCATTGTGTTCTCGACCTCCTGCCCGTTTGTTCCGATCTCGCCTAAGCCTGGTGATTGTTGTACTGCTGTGTTTTTGGACTGCCTTTCCATCTGCCGACCATCACTATCCTCACCACTAAAGTCTTTCTACAACCAGAGCTGTTTGTGTGAGCCTCGCATTTGTGTCCTAACCCGCCTGTCAGAGACTGAGAGATGCTTGTAGGCCATGGGCCATGGTCTCGCGTGCACCCCCCTCCCCCCAACCCTAAAAACGTGGCATCATTAGAATGCTTAGGATGTCTAGATTACAAAAATAACTGGTTACAGTAAAAATACTGAGCCTCACCTTAACATATGACAGCATTAGATTATTACACTGTCATTAACCACCCTATTACGGAATACAAAACTGTCAGAGGATGCCTATAGCAGAAAAGGCCACACATGAAGTAGGTCAAGACTGTGTCATTACAACCTTCGACACAGGGGTTTGTATGAATTCATATCCTCTGGTTTGAATAAGAAAGCTGTGCACATAATTCAAAATGTCAGATTCTATATAAAGACAGCTTGCATTTAGTGTCTTAAATGTCTCATTCGCTTAAACATTGATGATTTGGTAACTCTTTGTGTAAAAAAATATCAGATGTCACAATCGGACATTGTCTTTTGGCTAGGGTGGGTCAATAAAAGTGCTTAAATATCATAGTGAGGCCCAGTATTTTTACTGTTACCAATTATTTTTGTAATCTAGATATTCTAAGCTTTCTAATGATGTCAAATTTATACTGTTGTGGGGGGGTGGGGGGTGTATGCAGGACCATGCTGGCCCATATGCAGTCACAGAGATCACTGGACAGAGGTGTTTGGCGACATCAGTACCTTTGCAGGGAGTTGCTTCATCACTTATTGTATGGTTGTGAGGCTTTGAACCTAACCAGTGACCTAAGGTAATGACTGGAAGTCTTTCAGGTCTCAAGTTCCGGGTCTCGTCAGAAGATCCTTGGGTATCGCTACAGTCACTGTATGGTGCATTGAACATGTGGGGCATTTCACTGAGCGTGATCCAGCACATACGTGCTTCACTGCTGAGATTTCAAGTGGCTGGAGAAGGCCAAGAGAACACACATCTTTCATCTGGCCATAGCACATACAGTGCATTCAGAAAGTATTCAATGCGCTTCACTTTTTTCACCTTTTATGTTACAGTCTTATTCCAAAATGGATTCAATTTATTTTTTCTTCAAGATTCTACACACAACACCCCATAATGTCAATGTGAAAACGTTTGTAGAGATTTTTGCAAATTTATTAAAATCAAAAATAAAAAAAAAGCCTATCACATGTACATAAATATTCACAGCCTTTGCCATGAAGCTCAAAATTGAGCTCAGGGGCATCCTGTTTCTACTGATCATTCTTGAGATGTTTCTTCAGCTTAATTGGAGTCCACCTGGGTTAAAATCAGTTGACTGGACATGATTTGGAAAGGCACACACATGTCTACATATAAGGTCCCAAAGTTGACGGTGCATGTCAGAGCACAAACCAAGCATGAAGTCAAAGGAATTGTCTGTAGACCTCTGAGACAGGATTGTCTCGCGGCACAAATCTGGGGAAGGGTACAGAAACATTTCTGCTGCTTTGAAGGTCCCAATGAGTACAGTGGCCTCTATCATCTGATTCAGTTCAGATCCAGGCCCTCGGATTTACCTCTTCCTACAGCTGGCCGCCCGTCTAAACTGAGTGATTGGGGGAGAAGGACCTTAGTCAGGGACGTGACCAAGAACCTGATGGTCACTCTGTCTGAGCTTCAGCATTTCTCTGTGGAGAGAGGAGAACCTTCCAGAAGAACAAACATCTCTGCAGCAATCCACCAATCAGGTCTGTATGGTAGAGTGGCCAGACGGAAGCCACTCCTTAGTAAAAGTCACATGGCAGCCCACCTGGAGTTTGACAAAAAGCCCCCGAAGGACTCTCAGACCATGAAAAACAAAATTCTCTGGTCTGATGAGACAAAGATTGAACTCTTTGGCATGAATGCCAGGCGTCATGTTTGGAGGAAACCAGGCACCATCCCAACAGTGAAGCATGGTGGTGGCAGCATCATGCTGGGGGGATATTTTTCAGTAGCAGGAACTGGGAGACTAGTCAGGATTGAGGGAAAGATGAATTCAGCAATGTACAGAGACATCCTGGATGAAAACCTGCTCCAGAGCGCTCTTGACCTCAGACTGGGGCAATGGTCCATCTTTCAGTAGGACAATGAACCTAAGAACACAGTCAAGATACAGATGTATGTAAAAGTTTGGGCACCCTTGATGATTTCCATGATTGTCTTTTACAAATCATTGGTTGTTTGGATCAGCAATTTCACTTAAATATATCATATAGCAGAAAAACACAGTGATATTTGAGAAGTGAAATGAAGTTTATAGGATTTACAGACAGTGTGCAATAATTCTTTAAACAAAATTAGGCAGGTGCATAAATTGGGGCACCCCAACAGAAAAAAATAAATCAATATTTACTAGATCCTCCTTTTGCAGAAATAACAGCCTCTAAATGCTTCCTATGGCTTACAGTGAGAGTCTGGATTCTGGTTGAAGGTATTTTCGACCATTCTTCTTTACAAAACATCTCCAGTTCAGTCAGGTTTGTTGGTTTCCGAGTATGGACACCATGCTTAAAATCACACCACAAATTTTCAATAATATTCACGTCTGGAGACTGAGATGGCCATTCCAGAACATTTTACTTGTTCTCTGTATGAATGCCTTAGTAGATTTTGAGCAGTGTTTGGGGTCGTTGTCTTGTTGAAAGATCCAGCCTCGGTGCAACGTCAACTTAGTCACTGATTCATGAACATTGTTCTCAAGAATCTGCTGATATTGACTGGAATCCATGTGACCCTCAACTTTAACAATATTCCCAGTACCTGCACTGGCCACACAGCCCCATAGCATGATGGAACCATCTCCAAATTTTACTGTAGGTAGCAAGTGTTTTTCTTTGAATGCTGTGTTCTTTTTCAGCCATGCATACTATCCTTGTTTTGTCCAAATAACTCAATTTTAGTTTCATCAGTCCACAGCACATTATTCCAAAATGAAGTTTAGCATACCTGAAGCGACTCTGTGGTGTGTACACAGAAAAGGCTTCCTCTGCATTACAGCATCATACAGCATCTCTTTGTGCAAAGTGTGCTGTATAGTTGAACGATGCACAGAGACACTATCTGTAGCAAGATCATGTTGGAGCAGGTCTGTGGGTTGACTATGACTGTTCTCATCATCCTTCACTTCAGCTTATCTGAGATTTTTCTTGGCCTGCCACTTTGGGCCTTAACTAGTACTGTTCCTGTGGTCTTCCATTTCCTCACTATGTTCCACACAGTGGAAACTGACAGCTGAAATCTCAGACAGCTTTTTGTATCCGTCTTCTAAACCATGATGTTGAACAGTCTGTTTTCAGGTCATTTGAGAGTTGTTTAGAAGCTCCTATGTTGCCGCTCATTAGAAGAGATGGAAAGAGGAGAAACATTTGCAAATGGCCACCTTAAATACTCTTTCTCATGATTGGATTCACCTGTGTAAGGAGGTCAAGGGTCAATGAGCTTACCAAGCCAATTTTGTGTTCCAATAATTAGTGCTAAATGTATTCAAATCAATAAAATGACAAGGGTGCCCAAATTTATGTACCTGCCCAATTTGGTTTAATTCTTGCGCACTTTCTACAAATACTAAAAACTTCATTTCACTTTTCAAATATTAGTATGATCAGCTGCTATATGATATATTTAACTGAAATTTCTGATCCACACAACCAACGATTTATAAAGGAAAATAATGAAAATGATCAGGGGCACCCAAACTTTTGTATTCAACTGTGTCAAAGGATTGGCTTGAGGAGAACTCTGTCAATGTCCTTGAGTGGCCCATCTCGAGCCCAGACCATCATCTCTGGAGAGATCTGAAAATGGCTGTGCACTGAAGCTCCCCATCCAGCCTGATGGAGCTTGAGATGTGCTGCAAAGAGGAATGTTTCTGTGAAGGCTCTCAGTTGTCCAGGTGGTTTCCATAGTAGAGAAGTTGAATCGTCGACTGGACTGGGTTGCTTGATGCGAGGACGTTTCTCTGATTAGAAGCGAAACGTCCTCGCGTCAAGCAACCCAGTCCAGTCGAAGCTTCAAGCTTCTCTACTGCAAAGAGGAATGGACAAAACTGCCCAAAGTTAGGTGCACCAAGCTTTTGGAGTCATATTCAAGAAGACTTGAGGCTGTAATTGCTGCCAAAGGTGCATCAACAAAGTACTGAGCAAAGGGTGAGAATACTTATGTACATGTGATTTCTTAGCTTTTTATTTTTAATAAATTTGGTTACTTTCAATGTGGTCGGGGGTCAAGGCTTCTCTGATACCATGTGACTCACAACCCATTGAAAAAAGTAGCAATTTTTTTTCATACATATTTCAGCTGGTAATCTATGTTGGATATATAAAATTGAATATTGCCTGCAAAAATCATCCCTTTCAGAACATTAAATATTTTAGTCATGACAAAATTACTCCAGTTGCAAGCTTCTACATCATAAGGATCATTAAACGCTTTTAACTTCTCCTTGCAAGGAGTAAATGTTGCTTCATTCAAAGAATCACTGTAGCATGATTTACTTGATGTAAACGGAGGTGTTTACATCAAGACATTTTGATTGTTCTTGCTTCAGCTTTAGCTTTTGTCTGCAGCAGGTTGCCCAACAAAATGGTATTGCACAGTGCATTATGGGTAACCACACCCAGAATGGAAAGGGGTCTATTATACAACATATGATATACTGGGCACTTGGTGTTTGGAGGTGGGCGGTTACCTTTGTCTGTCCACACCCTCATTCTGGATGTTTTCTTCACACCTGTTTCTCATCACCTGCTCATTGCATTTTGTACTGTCGCCTCACCTTACGCACTCCCTCCCCGCCAGATCGTTGTGACAGCATTTACCAATTACAAACTACAACTTCTTTAAATATATTTAGAAGGACATTTGAATATGTTTCTCAGGAATTAACTAAAAAGTGGACTAATGATTCACCAAGTTATAGCCATATTTATTGGCAGTGATCATAATAAAGTATGTTTTATTTATCAACTCATATTTCATAAACACAATTTGACCTTATTAATTTATTGCTGTGATTAGTCACTGACTCATTGATGACTAATTTAACCTTTATTTAACCCGGTTAGTCCCATTGAGATCAAGACCTCTTTTGCACTGAAGACCTGGACAATTATAAAGTTTCCAATTCACCTACCCTGCCTTTAAATGTGGGACGAAACTGAAAGAAACCCATGCAAACATGGGGAGAACATGCAAACTCCACACAGAAAGGCCACAGGTGGGAATCGATCGCATGACATTCTAGCTGTGAGGCAACAGTGCTAACCGCTAATCCACCATGCTGCCAAATGACTAAAGATGCCTTCTAATATTGTGAGCTATTGTTCTGTGGGAGTTTTTTATATACTTGACTAATTTAATTTCATAAATTTACTAAAATACATATTTTAAGTATTTATATTTTGGGGACTTTCTGCTGGATCCGAATGGTTTTATCTGTAGTGATTGTGTTAGTAATATTAATTTTATGCTGTTTCAGGTGACTGGCAGTGATGTGTTGAAGAAAACGTACACGTGTGTGGTGAATGTGAGGCGCAACTGACTGTTGGATTTAAGGTTTTTGCTGGTCGATGGTGCAAACTCTTTCTGATCAGGGGTGATATCAATGCACCAGTTCTCAGCTCGATGTGACCTCATTTTTCAACCAACACATGACTGCAAGTGGTTTTGTTCATTAGAGGATGCAAATGACAAGTGCATCAGGTGGAAACAAGCGGTGACACTTGCACTTGGCTTTGTGCTACTTTGTGAGACTCACGAAAGAAGCCACCAAGAGGCCCATGACATCTACAGTGGAGTCCGATGCATCAGTGGCTGTGATTGTAGAGACAGTGGATTCAACATATTGTTTGTTGCTTCACCAGTTATGGCAGAATGCAGTTAAAAAAACAGTTTATCAGCAGGCACTTGGGACTTTTAAACCCTCTGTGGTGAAGATATTTTTGTTTATATGTGATATTTTGTGTGTGATTTACAGGTCTTCTATATTTTATACATTTGTGAAGGCCATGTTAGTGAGGAACCCGAAGAAGAGACCCAGTGCCTCCAAGATGCTTTCAGTCAGTAACATTCTCTTTCTCTCCATGTTTACTCAAGGCAGCTTGAGTAAAACTGTCATTGTGATTTTTGTGATTCTTTCATGAAAATGATCAAATCTGCATCTGTTTAGCGTATTCCAGAATCTTTTGCGCACTGGGGAGGGAGGCTTGATAATAATTCACAGACATATGCTCTTTAGGGTTTTAGTGGGGAAAAATTAAGATAAAGCGAAATAAAACAAAGAACCAATGAAGCAGCAGATCGAAGATCGAAGCACTGCTTCATTGGTTCAAGGTTCAAAGTAGAGCCAGACCGATATATCGGCTGGCCAATATTATCGGCCAATATAAGCCCTTTTCAAATTACTCACTATCGGCCGAAATTTTACCGATAGAACTCCGATAATTTCTCATAAACAGAACAGTTACTAAAATAATGTTTGTGTCGGCAATGTAAAATGTCCTTGCACCCTTTGTCCAGTAGATGGAGCTCTGACTCCATTCAACTGAGAGCTGCTTACACCCCTGCTTAAATGTGTTTATCACCAGCCCCCGTAGTTCGCCGTCACACTGCACTGATCGGCTGACAAAAGCATACAAGTAAGTTTATAAGGATGTTGTTTGTAATAACTTTGCGATTACATTCACCCCACATTTCTCCCATTTCAGTTCAACTCAGTTTGATTAACTCAGTTTATGTAGTAATGTGTCAAATGTGCTTCATTGCGTCAGTCACGCTTTTTATTAAGCCCACGTTGTGTAGACCTTATTTCTTGTATGAAAAACTTTCGTTTACTGCTAAGAGGTTGAAACATTCAGATTCACTGGTTGTCCAGAAGGGTTCTGGGAATTACTGCCGTTCGCCATTAACCCTCTGGGGCTGACGCCATCGTATACAACGGCTGGGACCGAGCTTTACTAAACTGTAAATAACTTTTTAATGATATGAGATAGAAACATACTTTTGTTTTTGGCTGAAAAGTTCACTCCGTGGACTTTCGATCCACCATTGGCCATCTTGGTACTCCTCATAGAAGATGTGTGATGACGTGCGCAATGTGAGTGTCCAATCGGAATTGGCTCTCCGTCACATGTCTTTCCAAAATCCAATTGTAGGACAGATTTACCTCACGTGATATGGCAAAGATCGTTTTCAGGAGTGATATCTTACTAGTTGGCCCATTTGAATAGCCCCCTAACTGCTCCAATTGCATTTTTGCATTTTTTGAACTTGAAAATTCTTCTCTGTTATAAAGTTAATCAATATGAGGACAAAGCTTCAGTTTTTAGCTCACACCTTTTTTGTTAAGGGTCCAAAAAAGAACATTTTATTCACTTAGCCAATAAATCAGCTGATTTTTTTTTATCGGCAAATCAGCCGATTTATCGATTATCGGCATTTTTTTTCATCCGAATATCATTATCGGCATCGGCCTCAATAAATCCATATCCGTCGGGCTCTAGTTCAAAGCAAAGCGCGCTTTGATGTCGATGGATTGAATAATTTTTAAGGATCCCCGAAAAGAACCGGTTCCTGACATTCAACCCTAACAACAACACGCTTTAAAAAAAAAAAAAAAACTCACATTAAAAACGATTATTTTAGTTAAACACCTAAATATATATTTTGGTTGAACTCACCTCCATAACAACGCAATTTTGCAAAGAAGTTGCTGCAAACGCTTGTTTACACTGACAACGAAATCTCGGCCTCCCAGAATGTGATTACGCGCAAGATTTGACACCGTAAAGGCATCTATGCTGACTGACTCTGGTTTGGACATTTACTGTTCCAGCAAGATAAAACATTGACGTGCGTGTCATTGTGATGATTCACACATACCCACTGTGTGCACTTGGTGGTAATGCACTAATGCATGACTGTAGGTAATGTCAGAATAATTTCAACAGCAGCATGTGTCTTGGTGGCTGATCTTTGTTACACTGCTGATCTGCTGGCAGTCTTCAAACTACAGAAAACATCATGACACCTATTAAAAGTAGATTACTGGCTCAAAAAATATGACTTGAGTCAGAGGCCTGGTTTAATTTCTGTCATGTTGATTTATGTCATCTTAATGACTTATTTTCAGTGGTGGGCACAGTTCTGCTAATCTGCTAACTGCTAATTAGCAGAGCTAACTTTTTCATCAGCGTATTAGCTCTTCAGCTAATTTTGAAAACCATCAGCAAACTAAATTTAGTTCCACTGCTAACATTTTTGTATTTTATTATTTGCATAGTATGATGTCATAACAGATGCTGTAGGGGGAAAAAAAACATTGTGGGAGAGATCATTGAATACATTATCAACCTTTTAATATTGTTTGGTAAATTCCATATTCATTAATGCAAAGTATTGAAAAGGAATTTACACAGACTTCTGGCTGAATTTGAACAATATTAAAGGATTATTAACTGACTGTGAGGTCTGTACGGGGAATTATCATATACCTATAAATGATACGCCAATATGATTGGGTAAAACACTAAAGAATAAATAGCAATACACCCTTTTCGCGGACGGGTAATATTTTTCATACCACCCGAGTAATCAGCCAATCCGGACAGTGGAGCGGCGCCACGATGAAGAGGCGCGGTCAGAGGAACTGTGAAATACTGGTGAGTCACTGTTAATAATTTCTTACGTGTCCAACCTCGTAGGTTGATCGTTAAAATTAAATTCGTTAGTTCTAAAAGCCATCATAATTATTTATAGGAAAACGTTCTATTTTTTTCTACTAAGGTTTGAACTTTGAGTGTTTACACAGGAGAGAAAAGTGAGAAAATATTAATGCCTGTTTGAGAAAAGTGTATAAAGTGTGTAGTGAGGCATTTTACAGCCTTAAAACATCTATAATAATTGTAAGAAATAACGCCGACTACTTCGTGGATTTCACCTATCGCGGGTTATTTTTAGAACGTAACTCCCATGATAAACGAGGGACCACTATATATGATAAAATCATTATCAAGTTGTTCACCAATGAATATGGCCTTTTACACCCTTCAGAAAACCATACAACATTTATCATTTATAGGTATATGATAAAAATTATTATCAAGTTGTTTTACCAATGAATATGGCTTTTTACACCCTTCAGAAAACCATACAACATTTATCATTTATAGGTATATGATAAAATTATTATCAAGTTGTTTTACCAATGAATATGGCTTTTTACACCCTTCAGAAAACCATATAACATTTATCATTTATAGGTATATGATAAAATTATTATCAAGTTGTTTTACCAATGAATATGGCTTTTTACACCCTTCAGAAAACCATATAACATTTATCATTTATAGGTATATGATAAAATTATTATCAAGTTGTTTTACCATTGAATATGGCCTTTTACACCCTTCAGAAAACCATACAACATTTATCATTTATAGGTATATGATAAAATCATTATCAAGTTGTTTTACCAATGAATATGGCCTTTTACACCCTTCAGAAAACCATACAACATTTATCATTTATAGGTATATGATAAAATTATTATCAAGTTCTTTTACCAATGAATATGGCTTTTTACACCCTTCAGAAAACCATATAACATTTATCATTTATAGGTATATGATAAAATCATTATCAAGTTGTTTTACCAATGAATATGGCTTTTTACACCCTTCAGAAAACCATACAACATTTATCATTTATAGGTATATGATAAAATTATTATCAAGTTGTTTTACCAATGAATATGGCTTTTTACACCCTTCAGAAAACCATGTAACATTTATCATTTATAGGTATATGATAAAATTATTATCAAGTTGTTTTACCAATGAATATGGCTTTTTACACCCTTCAGAAAACCATACAACATTTATCATTTATAGGTATATGATAAAATTATTATCAAGTTGTTTTACCAATGAATATGGCTTTTTACACCCTTCAGAAAACCATATAACATTTATCATTTATAGGTATATGATAAAATTATTATCAAGTTGTTTTACCATTGAATATGGCCTTTTACACCCTTCAGAAAACCATACAACATTTATCATTTATAGGTATATGATAAAATCATTATCAAGTTGTTTTACCAATGAATATG
Source organism: Thalassophryne amazonica (assembly GCF_902500255.1). Lineage (NCBI taxonomy): Eukaryota > Metazoa > Chordata > Actinopteri > Batrachoidiformes > Batrachoididae > Thalassophryne > Thalassophryne amazonica. The sequence goes on from NC_047106.1 coordinate 136,541,656, forward strand.
GCCTTTTACACCCTTCAGAAAACCATACAACATTTATCATTTATAGGTATATGATAAAATCATTATCAAGTTCTTTTACCAATGAATATGGCTTTTTACACCCTTCAGAAAACCATATAACATTTATCATTTATAGGTATATGATAAAATCATTATCAAGTTGTTTTACCAATGAATATGGCTTTTTACACCCTTCAGAAAACCATATAACATTTATCATTTATAGGTATATGATAAAATTATTATCAAGTTGTTTTACCAATGAATATGGCTTTTTACACCCTTCAGAAAACCATACAACATTTATCATTTATAGGTATATGATAAAATTATTATCAAGTTGTTTTACCAATGAATATGGCTTTTTACACCCTTCAGAAAACCATATAACATTTATCATTTATAGGTATATGATAAAATTATTATCAAGTTTTACCAATGAATATGGCTTTTTACACCCTTCAGAAAACCATATAACATTTATCATTTATAGGTATATGATAAAATTATTATCAAGTTGTTTTACCATTGAATATGGCCTTTTACACCCTTCAGAAAACCATACAACATTTATCATTTATAGGTATATGATAAAATCATTATCAAGTTGTTTTACCAATGAATATGGCCTTTTACACCCTTCAGAAAACCATACAACATTTATCATTTATAGGTATATGATAAAATTATTATCAAGTTCTTTTACCAATGAATATGGCTTTTTACACCCTTCAGAAAACCATATAACATTTATCATTTATAGGTATATGATAAAATTATTATCAAGTTGTTTTACCATTGAATATGGCCTTTTACACCCTTCAGAAAACCATACAACATTTATCATTTATAGGTATATGATAAAATCATTATCAAGTTGTTTTACCAATGAATATGGCCTTTTACACCCTTCAGAAAACCATACAACATTTATCATTTATAGGTATATGATAAAATTATTATCAAGTTCTTTTACCAATGAATATGGCTTTTTACACCCTTCAGAAAACCATATAACATTTATCATTTATAGGTATATGATAAAATCATTATCAAGTTGTTTTACCAATGAATATGGCTTTTTACACCCTTCAGAAAACCATACAACATTTATCATTTATAGGTATATGATAAAATTATTATCAAGTTGTTTTACCAATGAATATGGCTTTTTACACCCTTCAGAAAACCATGTAACATTTATCATTTATAGGTATATGATAAAATTATTATCAAGTTGTTTTACCAATGAATATGGCTTTTTACACCCTTCAGAAAACCATACAACATTTATCATTTATAGGTATATGATAAAATTATTATCAAGTTGTTTTACCAATGAATATGGCTTTTTACACCCTTCAGAAAACCATATAACATTTATCATTTATAGGTATATGATAAAATTATTATCAAGTTGTTTTACCATTGAATATGGCCTTTTACACCCTTCAGAAAACCATACAACATTTATCATTTATAGGTATATGATAAAATCATTATCAAGTTGTTTTACCAATGAATATGGCCTTTTACACCCTTCAGAAAACCATACAACATTTATCATTTATAGGTATATGATAAAATCATTATCAAGTTCTTTTACCAATGAATATGGCTTTTTACACCCTTCAGAAAACCATATAACATTTATCATTTATAGGTATATGATAAAATCATTATCAAGTTGTTTTACCAATGAATATGGCTTTTTACACCCTTCAGAAAACCATATAACATTTATCATTTATAGGTATATGATAAAATTATTATCAAGTTGTTTTACCAATGAATATGGCTTTTTACACCCTTCAGAAAACCATACAACATTTATCATTTATAGGTATATGATAAAATTATTATCAAGTTGTTTTACCAATGAATATGGCTTTTTACACCCTTCAGAAAACCATATAACATTTATCATTTATAGGTATATGATAAAATTATTATCAAGTTGTTTTACCAATGAATATGGCTTTTTACACCCTTCAGAAAACCATATAACATTTATCATTTATAGGTATATGATAAAATTATTATCAAGTTGTTTTACCATTGAATATGGCCTTTTACACCCTTCAGAAAACCATACAACATTTATCATTTATAGGTATATGATAAAATCATTATCAAGTTGTTTTACCAATGAATATGGCCTTTTACACCCTTCAGAAAACCATACAACATTTATCATTTATAGGTATATGATAAAATTATTATCAAGTTCTTTTACCAATGAATATGGCTTTTTACACCCTTCAGAAAACCATATAACATTTATCATTTATAGGTATATGATAAAATCATTATCAAGTTGTTTTACCAATGAATATGGCTTTTTACACCCTTCAGAAAACCATACAACATTTATCATTTATAGGTATATGATAAAATCATTATCAAGTTGTTTTACCAATGAATATGGCTTTTTACACCCTTCAGAAAACCATATAACATTTATCATTTATAGGTATATGATAAAATTATTATCAAGTTGTTTTACCAATGAATATGGCTTTTTACACCCTTCAGAAAACCATACAACATTTATCATTTATAGGTATATGATAAAATCATTATCAAGTTGTTTTACCAATGAATATGGCCTTTTACACCCTTCAGAAAACCATACAACATTTATTATTTATAGGTATATGATAAAATTATTATCAAGTTCTTTTACCAATGAATATGGCTTTTTACACCCTTCAGAAAACCATATAACATTTATCATTTATAGGTATATGATAAAATCATTATCAAGTTGTTTTACCAATGAATATGGCTTTTTACACCCTTCAGAAAACCATACAACATTTATCATTTATAGGTATATGATAAAATCATTATCAAGTTGTTTTACCAATGAATATGGCTTTTTACACCCTTCAGAAAACCATATAACATTTATCATTTATAGGTATATGATAAAATTATTATCAAGTTGTTTTACCAATGAATATGGCTTTTTACACCCTTCAGAAAACCATATAACATTTATCATTTATAGGTATATGATAAAATTATTATCAAGTTGTTTTACCATTGAATATGGCCTTTTACACCCTTCAGAAAACCATACAACATTTATCATTTATAGGTATATGATAAAATCATTATCAAGTTGTTTTACCAATGAATATGGCCTTTTACACCCTTCAGAAAACCATACAACATTTATCATTTATAGGTATATGATAAAATTATTATCAAGTTGTTTTACCAATGAATATGGCTTTTTACACCCTTCAGAAAACCATACAACATTTATCATTTATAGGTATACGAGTATGATAAAATCATTATCAAGTTGTTTTACCAATGAATATGGCTTTTTACACCCTTCAGAAAACCATATAACATTTATCATTTATAGGTATATGATAAAATCATTATCAAGTTGAAGAAAACCATACACCTCAGGGTGTATGGTTTTCTGAAGGGTGTATAAAGCCATATTCATTGGTGAACAACTTGATAACTGATAATATCACACTGATGTGTTGTCAGTACGGACCGAGTGAAGCGAGGTCTGTACAAAAAACACGAAGGTCTGATAATTCGTTTATTTTATATATATATATATATATATATATATAAACACACAAACTTACAGTATTGCCCGAATATGAAAGCTGCTGACAGCTTGTAGTCAGACCTGTTCGCTTCACCTGCATGAAGAAGTTGCTAACAAATGGTCCGGTTGTTAGCTGGTAAAAAGTTTTCAATTTTTTGAGATGCTGTTTAGCTATTTATGGAGTACGTTCATGTCCGACTTGCTTTTTCTAATTGTGTGTTTAGCGTTTTAAAAACATACGCATTTCGGACTGATTGTCATGTAAACCGGTCTGATATGAGAAAATATCCAACTGGTAATCACAGAGCGCGCGTAGCGTTGCAGCCATATAATAAATAAGCAGTATTAAGTTTATAGATGCTCTCAAATGTCATTAAACTACTGTGCTCTATAAGAAATTCTTTTGAAGAGAATTAATCATAAAGAATGCCTTTACTTTTGTTATTATTTGTAATTATGTCTTATTTGTAATTATCTCAAGAGACTGGTGCTTTCACTTTTGAGTCACCAAACACCAGAAAATTCTCCAGTGACGCCAGAAAAAGTAGCTAGATTTGTCACTAGTTGCTTTTGAGAAAATAAGTCATTAAAAGGGATTAGAAAGTCACCAGATTTAGCGAGAAAGTCACCAAATTGGCAACACTCTACACAACAGCACAGACAGTGGCAGAAAACATCAAATGCAAGGCACTTTTCACTCAGGGTCACAACATAACTTTTCACCAAACTAACTACACTACTCGAACTATAAAACACAACAAATCTGTATTTGAATTGAACACTATAACACTATATACACCAACAACACTACTAAACAAACATGTACTACAATAACAGTAATTAAAAGCCCCCCTCAAACTCCAAACTCCCATAATGCATTGCAGCACAACAATTCACAGCCCGGCTATTGCTACAACATTTATAAACCGTTAATGGAGCTGCATTCACAAACACATGCGCAAAAAATGCACGAAAAATAAATAAATAAAAAATAAAATCCCAAACACTGTCATTGTCTTTATAAAAAGCAGTAAATCACAGTATCGCTACAGGAGCTCATCTCGACAGAACACCGGTGCTGTCACGCTCTGAGAGCTTCCCCGTCTTTTATTATGAAATAATGCTGAATTTATGTGGAAATGATTGTTGCAGAAAAGCTTTAGATATTTGTCGCTGAGATAGATTATGACTGGACTGCAGTTTTAAGCAGAAACTTTTCACTTTTTTTAAGTGAAAAGACACTTATTGCTGTATTTTTATGTAAAGACAAAACGTACGTGGGTTTTCTTCAGTGGAGAAGCTCAGCGCAACAGATGAGGTGTAGCTTTTACCAGTCGCATTGAACACAACACAGGTGAGCCATTCCTGTGTTTATATAGAGATAATTTGTGACAGTTAATACTGTGAGGTACTGCTTTTGATAAGGACAATGACTGTGTTTGGGATTTAATTTTAATTTATTTATTTTTCGTGTATTTTTTGTGTTTGTGAATGCAGCTATGTTAACGGTTTATAAATATTGTAGCAATTGCCAGGCTGCAATGCATTATGGGAGTTCAGGGAAGTTGTCACTGTGAGTGACAAGTGCCTTGCGTTTGATGTCTTCTGCCACCATCTGTGTTGTTGTATGTGAAAAATAAATGTTATATGCAGCAGCCGGCAGGGTGCATAAAGACAAATGCTCTGGCTCGTTCTTCCACGCAGCTTGCCACAATATATAATACAGAGATAAACTGTGACTTCTTCTGATAAAGATGATGACGGTGTTTGGGGTTTTATTCTTTATTTATTTTTCATGTGTTCATTTTGGGTTTGTGATTGCCTTTGAATTTACTCAGAAGCCCCTGTGGTGCTTAAACTTGAAACTGGCTTATAAGCAGCCGACAGTGTACCGAGTCAATATTGAAAGTTAGCGGTTATCTGTAATGCCTGCTAAATCTTTTAGCGGTTTATTGGTTTAGCATTATAAAAGTGAACTTTTCAGTTAGCGGATTAGCGGTTATCAAAGCTAACTTTTCAGTTAGCTATGTCCACCACTGTTTGTTTTCTCTGTGGGTTTTATAGAGCATCATTTTAGACATTTTTAACATACAGAAACCTAAATTCTTTTTTTTTTTTTTTTTTTTATTTGTCTTTAAAAAATTTTAATGAGTAAAAACCAGATGCCTCCCACACTCTTGCATGCCACTGTACCGATTGTTTTCTGTGTCCTTTGTCCCACTACCTCCTGTCCACATCTTCTCTTTCCTACAGAATCCATTTTTGACTCAACAGTGTCTGAACCAGGAACTGACCCTGGAGCTGCTCGAGAAGTATCGACACCCTGAGAAACTCAAGACTTGTCTGGTGACAGAGGAGGATGAGATGGAGGTGTTACAGACATACCGAACCAATTCATATTCTTAACCTAAAATTGTGTGTAGTCTGTAGTTATTTACGTCATCAGCTACCTTTTTAAAATTTTATTTTTATTTTCTATTTGGATTGCACTGAAGAGAAATTGGGGCAGCACGGGGGGTTAGTGGTTAGCACTGTTGCCTCACAGCGAGAAGGCCATGGGATTGATTCCCACCTGTGGCCTTTCTGTGTGGAGTTTGCATGTTCTCCCCATATTTGCGTGGGTTCTCTGGCTTCCTCCTACATCCAAAGACATGCAGGTTAGGTGAACTGGAAACTTAAAAAATTGTCTGGTATGAGTGTGTTTGTTTGTCTGTATGTGGCCCTGTGACAGACTGGTGTCCTGTCCAGGATATACCCCGCCTCACACACCGTATGACTGCTGGGATAGGCTCCAGCTCCCCACGACCCAATCTTGGATGTGTGTGTGAATTTAAATTGACTCCACATTTCTTAACAACTGATATTCCTGTTGATTTAAGGAGGCCGTGTCTGGAGCTTTGAAGAGGATTCAGTCGATCAACAAACACAACAAGGCAGGCTGGAACAGCTCTGAATTAAGCCGTAAGAAAACACATTCCATTTACTTTACAAAGATGATGAACCTTACAAAGATATTTATTGAATTTTTGAAAGTGATTAAGGCAGGTGAAAATTAAACATTTCAGTTAATGAATGAGTTACAAGATGGTTTTACTAAATAAAGTAAGCTCCTCTGGCTGCTCCCTTGTGTGCACTCGAGGTCGCCACCACAAATCCGAGGTGGATCTGCATGTTGAACTGACACGTTTTACATCAGATGCCCTTCCTGACACAACGCTACATTACATAGAGAGATATGGCATTGGTGGGGTTTGAACCAGGACCACTTGGCCACCACCCCTGTCCTGTGCAGTAACATTGATATCTTGATGAGCTGCAGTGCTCGGCCCAGTTGGTGCCAGTCCAGTTCATTTATACAGTGTGAAATCTGAGAGCAAACTATGATGCAGCATGGAAAAAGGTTGAATTTCATTTATATAGCACCAAATCACAACAAAGCTGCCTCAGGTAGTTGGTTGGATCAATTCAGTTAAATTCCAAATCCTAACTACCACGGTTCTTGTGGCCGATTCTCCACTAAACTGTGAGTCCCCAAATGTTGGTGAGATTACAAAGGCCGCAACACCACTGAGGGCAGGAAAGGCTCCAGGGATCTGTGGGATTGGAGCTCACCTCCTCCAGGTGGGTAGAAATGCTGTTCTGCTGGAATTGCAAACAATCATTGTTTCAGTCTGGGAGGCCGGTATCATCCCTATAGACAAGAAGAAAGGATTAGGCCTCCCAATCTGGAAAAGAAAAGGTGATAACATGGATTGTAACAACAATAGGGGTATCACACTGCTCTCTATGTAATGGCAGGTGCTTGCAAGGATCATTCTTTATTTGATTCAGTTCCAGATATTTGCTGCATCTGTCTTCAAGCCCAAGAAGTCAAACATTGAACATATTCTATTTCTGCAAGTACTCAAGAATGCAATTGTAAATGTCAGCAGTGATTTGTTGCAGCTTATGTTGATTTTCCTAAAGCAGTAGATTCAGTTTATCTGACTAACTGCTCTCAAGGACATTCTGAGAATTTGTGGAATCCCAAGAAGCTGCTGGATATCATAGCCAACCTATACACAGATACTGTGAGTGCTGTACAGAGCAGAGGCAGAGACTGAATTTTACAAGTGAAAAGTGGTGTTCATCAGGGATGTGTTCTGGCTCCTACACTGTTCAGTGCTTGCGTGGACTAAGTGTTGGGTAGGGTTGTGGAAACCAGTGGGTTAGGTGCTTGTTTTGGCTGAGAAAGGTTCACTGGCCTTGACTTTGTGAACGATGGTGTGATCTTTGTGGAATCAATGGATGCTTAAGGGTAAGTACACTGAGTAAGGGTAGTATCTCTAAGGGTAGTATTTGAGGCAGGACTGGTGGAGAGCAGGTGGAGACACAAAATTGTGCCAAAACAGGCAAATAGGTGGCAACTTTTTCATGTGGAATCTTACTGAATTGGTCCCCCAGACACATATAGCATGAGAGCCACTGACATGCTGTGTGGCACACACGCAAAAGTCTAGCAGCATTGGCAAGGTCTTGGCAGGTACAAAGATTTGAGACTGAGACGAGGAGTGCCACTTGCATTGTGATGGTGTGTCAGCTTCAATATTTTGGACATGTAGCATATTTCTCTATGAATGATCCAGAACTTAGATGCTTGCATGTTGAGAACCCAGTAACTAGACTTTAGAGATGTGGGGATTAAGCCAGTTGTTTGCCTGAATGACTGCCATCCAGTACCCAAGGCAGTTTTGTAGTATCATGGATGTGGAGAAACAAGGCACTAGCGCATGATTCAATTTATAACTCGCCAACTCACAACAACGTTGTCTCAAGACACCTCACATAAAAACAATTTAAAAACAGATTAAAAAGAATTAAAAGATTAAAAAAGCACAATTTAAGAGACACGATTAAATAAAATAAATAAAAGGCAAATAGTACATTAAAAAATTGTAATAACATAAAATGCTAATCATAAGCATGGGAGAACAAGTACGTTTTGAGCCTAGACTTAAAAGTGTCCACAGAGTCAGATTGCCTCAGTGACACAGGGAGACTGTTCCACAGAGGCCAGGGCCCGATAAGAGAAGGCTCTTTGACCTGCAGACTTTTTCTTCACCCTGGGAACACAAAGTAGTCCCGCATCTTGCGAACGAAGAGCCCGGGCCGATATGTAGGGTTTCACCAAATCGGCCAGGTAGCAAGGCGCCAATTCATGAACAGTTAGGTAGGTTAGCAGTAAAACTTTAAAGTCTGCTCTCACAGAGACAGGAAGCCAATGAAGAGATGCCAGAATGGGGGTAATATGGTCAAACCTTCTGCTTCGTGTCAAAAGTCTGGCAGCAGCATTCTGAACCAGCTGGAGACCTCTAATGATGGACTGCGGTAACCCTGAAAACAGGACATTATAACAATTCAATCTAGAAGAAACAAAAGCATGAATCAGGGTCTCAGCATCAGCCATAGACAGGATGGGGCGAATCTTTGCTATATTTCAAAGATGGAAGAAAGTAGTCCTCGTAATGTCTCTAATGTGGCGATCGAAGGACAACGTAGGATCAAAAATTACCCCAAGGTTCCCCACTTTGTCTGTATGATGTATGACACACGAACCTAAGCTAAGTGCTAGCTGGTCAAATTGATGTTGAAACCATCATTTCAGTCTTATCAGAGTTTAAAAGTAGGACGTTACTAGACATCCATTCTCACTGATGCTTCCAGACTTGACTTGAAATCATGTCATCTCAAAGGGTTGTACATAAGTAAGTTTGAAACCTTTCCCACCCATGCACGAGCACACAGGTGACAGTGGTAAGGAAAAACTTCCTTGGCATTTTTTGATTATTATGAACAAACCTCAAGTAGACTACGATGGTCATACTAAGAGGAAACAAAAAGCACAACACCAGATTGACAGAAATGTTGCAGCTAAACAACCTGTTCTCACTGATGGGATGAAAAGAAAACAAGAAGGTGAAGACTAGAGTCTTTGTAAGCCAGTGATTATATTGATGCCAGATCAGTCATTGCAGTAGGACATTTCAATCAAGATGCATTTCCAGTATTGCTCCAAGATGTCTCCTCTTCAAGCAAAGCAAGTTCTCAAGATCCAGAAGAAAAGGTTCCAGTACAGAGAGCACATATGCATCAATGCAAGTACTCTTCCATTCAGATATGATATAACCATGAGTTAATTCCAGAAGTATTTGAAAATCCTTAACTGTTTCAATGCCGACTCTCATTAACTTGCCCACCTTACTGAGAATCCCATTCAGTCACGTCACACCATCTGAAGCTATCATATTTCAATCAATAGGCCAATCAGTACATCCAAAAGTATAGTCCATCCACCAGGACCCCACCAGGCAGGAATTCAAACAGAGAACAGAACAGAAATTAAGAATCAGAAACACTGATCCGGGTGGCACGGTGGCTTTGTGGTTATTGTAGCCTCCTAGAAAGAAGGTCGTGGGATTGCTTTCTAGCTGGCCTTTTCTCTGTGGAGTTTGAATGTTCTCTGTATGTTTGCATGGGTGCTCTGGTTCACTACCACATCCAAAGACATGCATTTTAGGTGAATTGGAAACTTTAAATTGACCTCAGCGACAAACTGGCATCCTGTCCCATGTGTGCTCCCCCTCTCGCCCTATGACTGCTGGGATAGGCTCCAGCACCTCACGACTCTTGATTAGAGTAAGCAGATGTGGAAATGAATGAATGTTACCGTGCTTGTTAGCAGTGCAGTCCTGTACTGCACTGACACTCCCCAAGGGCTATATGACACTGAAACCTTCTCCGTGGGTGCTGTGATTAACACCGAGAGGTGAGTCTACACTGCAAGTCAAGTCACATAATTAGTCATGGACGTGTTGTAGGCATAACATGAAATAAACCACGCAGCACGTGCTCTTGTTGGTAACGCTGACCACAGTCTTCCACAAATAAAATCAAAACATTGATGGGGCAGACATCAGTTTGTAAAGGTCTCTATCCTCCCATACCTGCCTTCCCGCATCCACATCATCCTCTGAGTAGTGTGGGTCTGTGCATAAATGTAGCTGCAGCCACAGGAGCACAAGTGGACTCCCAATTTAAAAAACATAGGCACTGGGTGATGGGTGTGAGAACAATCAGGTTAGAGACAAAAAAATTAATGTTTCTTTTCTTTTTATGTAAAACTTTAATCAGATTGATTTCACTTCACAATTTATGGAAAATTTACTATTTCCTTCATATATACAGTTGGAAATGTTTTCTCACAAGCAGTATTTAATAATTATATAACAATATGAATACTAACAATTAAGTTTATACAAATTCAGAAAGTAGTTGTGCTATTATTGTTTATTAAATACATTATTATAGCTGCTAAAATATTAAAAATGTGTTATTTTACTTTTAATGCTTGGATAGCACAGTACAGAAAAGTAGATTTCAATGTAAACATGTCTGTGTATTTAATCTTATTTACTTCTTTCTGTATTTTTCAGTGGAGCAGATCTACACTCAAAGACCTTTGAACAAGGACTCAACGGTGAGCTGATGATGCATTGCTAATGTTTTGGAATGCACAATATGGAACATACTACATACAAACATACTACTACTGGTGAGCTGGTGAACATACTACACCAGCTCCATAATCAGCTGGATTGTGAAACCTGTTTTTGTAACTTTGCCTCAGTACACCACCACAGTGGAGCTGAAACAAAACAAGATGTTGTTGTCATGTACTTGCAGACATTTAGCTATCATTCACAGGGATTAAAAAATACTGAGTTAAGCATTTACCTATTTCTCACATTTGTAAAGATAATGCCTCAGTTTTCATAGTCGCTGTAAAATCCAGTGATAGAAAAACACTAAGGACCCATTCTCACATAGTACAAATAAGTACAATTCAGGGCAAATCACAGCAGAACAGCTCTTATGAGAAAACCACGAAAACATCGAGCCGACGGGGCAGGCGTGAATGATGCCCCTGTGATGGGTTCGTGCACGTGCTTGCCCACACTCGTGCATGACACCACTGCAGCGGGAACATTCGAATGTGCTTGACTTGAAATCATGTCATGTCATTTCAAGTCAAGCAGGTTTGAAGGGATTCGAACCTGCAATTGACAAAAGCTCTGATTGCCAGCCAGAAACTTTACCACTGAGCTACCATTGCTGTACTATAAAAGGTGCGGGGAAATGCCTGAAATCAAGGACATTGACGTATTTAAAAAAAAAACCCACATACCTATAAACCACCGCATTTTATTGAATCCCTCTTATCCAGCAGGCAATACAAGTATGATCTGTCTGTAGATGACCCATGGTCACAGATGTACAGTCATGAAATGACATGAATGAGACGCAGTGTTCTCTTATCTCTTATAGTGTCCACATCTGCTGGTGGCGTGTCCAGCCGGTCCTGCACACGTGTCTGGCCCAACATGCCTGTCTTGTGGTCGGCACACCGCAGGACTGACACTGCATTATGTGGGTGATGTGGCATTCAGATTGCCCACTGCATGTTATGATCTGACGGTCTGTTTCACCTGGGGTAGCCTGTCGATGTGCATGGTGTGCGCTCACTTGCTGCAGCCTGTTGCAACAGCGACATATGCTTTTATGTATGTCCATGTGAGAACAGCAAGCAGATACACGCGTGTCTTCATGGACAGTTCATGGCCGTCCAAACACGGTACATGTTCTCCAGCTGGGATGTCCAGAACCACAGATCTCCACAGCCGCTCCTGTCGGTTGACACACCCCCTGTCATTCACCGCACACACCAGTGTGTCACTGTGTCTGTGTTATGTGAGCTGTCAGTGAGTCTCTGATCAGTAGCTGACAAGCACCTCGTTGTGCTGTGTGCGCTCTGACCTGCATGTCTGGCCCCCATGTGATCATGTCTATGCAGCACCTATATATCAGCATTTTATGCAAGTGTGCTCCCCCCCACACACCACATGTGTTGGGGGAGTAAGGGGGGTGTTAACCACACGTATGCCACATGTGTTTCGGGGGGGCACGACACACTTGCACGCGTGCGATACACATGCAGACCACGTGTGTTGCTGTATGCAAGGGTGGCACTTAAGCCCCTTTCACACCGGGTCTGCTTCGAGTTGCATCATGCGGCATCATGACGACGCCACGTGGATGCAACCTAGTGCCGAGACGATGTAGTTCAATGCCATAACACCATGACGGACACAAAGGACAAAGCGAATCAACGGCAAAAATTAAACATATTTAATTTTTTCTGTGTCAAGCACAGGGCGCAGAAAGGAAGTGGTTTCAACGCAAGTCAGGGCAAAGCAAAGGTACTCAATGTGACTGGAAGCCACACCCTCACAATACAACGTTACCCGACACCAATTTATGATTCCTGCTGTGCTCCATTGTTCCCAAAGTATAAATCACACAGGATTGTTTTTATACTGTGTACACAATGTAGTAAAACTGCATGTTCAAAAAGAGCACAGAAAAAAAAAATGCTGATTGCAGCCTGACAGTTGCTGCTGCAGCTCCTCGTTCTTAAATTCTCTCACAACTGTGTTTAAATAAAGTCCATAAAAGTCCTGCTCACAGACAGATTGACAGAGACAGGACATGTCCACATCCAGGAAAAAGTCCGGACATCTCCAGTCCACTCACGGACGATTCGTTCGTGCGCGTACATGTGAACTGCAGGCACTTCCTCGCTCTCCCCTCAAACTCTCTCATCATTGTGTTAAATAAAGGACAAAAAAGGACGTTAACCCTCTGGGGCCGACGCTGTCGTGTACGATGGCTAAGACCAAGCTTTACTAAATTATAAATAACTTTTTAATGATATGAGATAGAAACTTACTTTTTTGCTGAAAAGTTAACTCCACGGACTTTTGATCCACCGTCGCCATCTTTGTACTCCTCATAGAAGCTGTGAGATGACGTGCGCAATGGGAGTGGCCAGTCAGAATTGGTTCACCGTCACATGGTTTTCCAAAATCCAATCGTAGGGCAGATTTACCTCATGTGAAAAGCCAAAGATCGTTTTCAGGAGTGATATGTTACTAGTTGGTCCATTTGAATAGCCCCCTGGGTGCTCCAATGAGTACATACTATTCCAATGTGCCCTGCGCCATTACGCACAGCGATCAGTGAAAGTGAGCAGACGGAGGGCCTCTGATGACAATCTCACGTGCTCAAACAAAGAGTGTGTAACTATCAGGATTGCTCCACTAGTTTGCATATGAATGTTACTGGATAACTCTGTTGCTTTCTCTGCATAAAGCACTGTTTACCATATCAATGGACAACAAAACGCATAGACCATTTTGCATATATTGTTCAAAATGTGCATTTGTTATTATTGTTATTATTGTTATTATTATTTGTTGTTATTGTTATTGTTTGAACCTTTTTGTTGTTCAGTCTTTCACACAAGACCTCAAATTACCTTTATAAAGTGTCAAAAGAGTTATTATAGTTTGCTGTGTGTTTTGAATAAAAGTGTGTGGAAAATTATTTTTCGCTTTATTTTTTCTTTTCTTATTTCTGATTGTAAACCTTTATTACACTTATAAAACACAACAAAAGCATATATATTATGAAAGCACAGGTTGTCCTGACAAAAAGGGACATAAAACTTGATTGTGGGATGCAGGGAGAGCTGTTAACAGCAATAATAAAACATTTATGCCAGGCGAGTGAACTGTCCAAAAAATGGCCTCAGACCCCAGAGGGTTAAGTCCTGCTCACAGGCTGACTGCCAGAGACAGGACATGGCCACATGAAGTATAACTCCAGACATCTCCACTTTAACACAAGGATGTTCGTTTGGGCACCCACGCAGCTCGCAGTCAAAGGAAGAAGGATAAACTATAACAGAAATGAGAGCGCAGCCCTGCACAAGAACAAATATAAACTAGAAGAGGAATCAGAGTGCACAGTCTGGCTGCAGCCAAACTGTCTGCAGGTTCTGCATTTTACTTACTTCAATCAGATAAATCTAGTCCAGTAAATTAAAGGGATAATGCACACGTGCAATGGGGGGCACATCCAAACCATGTAGTAACATGTAATGTGGGACACGGCAGGTCTTCAGACGAGTGCTTGTCCTGGCACACCCGCCTCCCCCCCGCTGTCCACCCAGACTTCATGTGGCACACGTACGGCATTGGGGGTGCATTCTGCATCTTCCTGCTGCATTCTGTCACATTGTGGTGTTTTGTACTGTGTTCTGTTGTTTCTTTTTTTTATTTTGTTTGTATTTTTTCCTGTTTCCTGAGGTACAGCACACCGAGTGTGCGCGAATCATTTGTGGTGGCATCTACGCACATTCTGGGTATGCGGGCGGCATTCAGATGCCATTTGTTTGCACCTGGCCGAATTTCTATCCTTCTTGAATGTGGCTCAATTTTGGGTGTTGTGCTGCAATGCACCATGGGAGTTCAGGGTTTTAAATGTTGTTATTGTGGTTCATGTTAGTTTAACAGTGTTGTTAGTGTCATTGATTTATTGTGTTTTTGTAGTTCAATTGCCTTAGTCAGTTTAGTTAAGTGTTATGTTGCTGTTACCACGAGTGACTTAAATGTCATGTTGGCACCATGAGTGAAATGTGCAGTGCTTTTAATGTCTTCCGCCACCATCTCTGTTTGTCAAATTAAAAGCACTTGCATAGAGCAGAATGTAGAAAAGACAAACAGGTGTGCGTGTGTGCATGCAATTTGATCATGTACAAACTGGGGAGAGCTGACCTTTGCCGCTTGGTATCTATATTATAACAGTCAAGTGGCCTCTGTGTGCATATGTGCGTGCGTGTGTATGGCTTTGATCACGCAAAAACTGGGGAGAGCTGACAGTTGCCGTTTGTTATGCTTATGTATTTTGAGTCAAGGATGAACACTGTAAAAATGGAAAGTTGATAGGAGTAATATTTTTGGAGACATTAGCAATTTTAACTAATCAATAATCAATGGATGTTGTGCTGCAATGCACCATGGGAGTTAAGGGTTTTGGAGTTTTAAATGTTAATGTGGTTTATGTTAAATTTAATAGTGTTGTTAGTGTTATTGTGTTTTTGTAGTTTAATTGGCTTAGTTTCGTTAAGTGTTATGTTGCTGTTTCCATGAGTGACTTAAGTATCATGTTGGCACCATGAGTGAAATGTGTAGTGCTTTTTAATGTCTTCCACCACCATCTCTGTTTGTCAAATTAAAAGCACTTGCATACAGCAGAATGCAATAAAGAGAAACAGCTGCATGCGTGCGTGTGGGCAATTTTGATCAGGCACAAACTGGGGACATTTGACATTTGCCATTTGGTATGTATTTTGGGTCAAGGATGAATGCACCGGTGAGTCATCTGTGAGTATTATACCAATAATAATTCAGCACAAATCCAAACTAATCTTCTCAGGACGCTGATGTGTAAGTCAACAAGGGACATAGCTAGTGGGAAACAAACCTAGGTAAGCTAGACAGATACCACCCCAGACACTGCCCAAACTCAAACTTGTTGGCCTTCCATGTTCCTGAAAGCATCCTAGTTTGTGGTCTTTCCCAGCTGTCAAAAGGACTTTCTCTGTAAGTCAACAGATCTTTCCCATCAGTTATTAGACCTTTCCTCAAAGACAGGAATTCATAATCTGCAAATACAGCTTGCAGTACACCATCCTGGCTCACCCACCAACTTCAGCAGCCCTGCACTTCCCTTGGGGACCCTGATGTGTTACAAGGGTGCAGGTGCACAGGGCACTCCCACTGAGTTGACAAGGGACAAAGCCACTGTGAAATAAACCTAGGTAAGCTACACAAATACCATGCTAGACAGTGTCCAAGCTCATAATTGGTCTGCTGGTTTTACATGCCCCCAAAAGGATCCCAGTTTCTAGTCATTCCCACCAGTCAGCAGGACTTCCCCTGCAACCAATGGAGCTTAAAAAAAAAAAATCAAAGTACTTCAAGTATGATTCACCTTGACAGTGGTGTGAAAAAGTCAGAGAAGCTGCATTTTGTATGTGAGATTCATCAGAAAGTTCCTGTGTGATTTTACAGTCGGTGGGAATGATCAGATATAATCAACAGATCTGTGTTTTTTATTTTTGCTGCAGTTAAGAGCTTCACTAGGATCAACCAGCAGCAACAAGAGTCCAGAAAGGTAAGTGGATCACCGACCTGATTAAAATGCAGAAACCACATGAAAACTGGTATAATTCGCTCGTGTTCCTGCCTCTCTCTCCCTCAGGGACGCGTTGACCGACTCAGACGATGACTATGATGATGTCGATGTGTAAGAATGCCAAAATACTATTTCACTGAATCTTTCTTTTAATATGTTTGTGTCTGCAGACATGAACGAGTGAAGCTCTTCAGCATCTCACCATGTCATTTAGGTCCTTCAGACTTTTTTGTTTTTCAGTAAATGCTTCTAGGGAGCATTAGCATGGCTAAAAGCCTTCAGCTTCTGGGGTGCCCCCTCCCCAGACTCCCTAAACTACATAAATGGTAAATAAATGGACTGCATTTATATAGCACTTTTCCATCTGCATCAGACACTCAAAGCACTTCACACATCAATGCCTCACATTCACCCTGATGTCAGGCTGCTGCCATTCAAGGTGCTCACTACACACCCGGAGGAACTTGGGGACCCTGCCCAAGGGCCCTTAGTGATTTTCCAGTCAGGCTGGGATTTGAACCGAGGATCCTCTGGTCTCAAGCCCAACACTTAACCACTAGACCATCACCTCCCCTAACTACAGCACTCTTAACTCCTGCCACTTTAAGCATTTTTTTAAAATGTAGATGTAAATTAATATTCAAACTTTTCAGCTAGTTGACCGTACAGCTGCACAATATGGCCAAATTATTGTATCTCAATATAAAAGCCAAAGAGTAGAGAAGCTTGAATCTTTGACTGGACTGGGTTGCTTGACGTGAGGATGTTTCGCTTCAAATCGCAGAAGCTTCCTCAGCTAAAATTCTTGCTCTGGAAGTTTGACTTCTGTCTGACTCTTGTAGAGACGAATGAACAGAAGCCAACAAAAGCTGGAGTTTTAAACCTAACCAGACCCCTCCTACCGAGAATATTGGGGGTCTGAGACACGCTTTGTCCCCTCTTTACAATGGGGTACTCAGGTCAAAGCAGTTTCAGTCTTTTGTTCATGGTAATGAGTCATCAGGAGAGTCATCAAGGGAGCCATCAAGAAAGGCATCCATCCCATCATTAGGAGGGACAGCTGCCCTGTCATTAGGAGAGTGCTAACTAGAGCACAATAGCTGCTAATTAGAGCTATTGTTTAGTCACTAGCCTATAGCAGTCTGCCTCTCAGTAGGAGGGGTCTGGCTAGGTTTAAAACTCCAGCTTTTGTTGGCTTCTGTTCATTCGTCTCTACAAGAGTCAGACAGAAGTCAGACTTCCAGAGCAAGAATTTTAGCTGAGGAAGCTTCTGCGAGTTGAAGCGAAACGTCCTCGCGTCAAGCAACCCAGTCCAGTCGAAGATTCAAGCTTCTCTACTATGGAAACCACCTGGACAACTGAGAGCCTACACAGAAATAAAAGCCAAATATTATTTCGCTATCCATACAGTATTGTATGATATGACTATGATTCCAAGCAAAGTGCAGCAACAGTGAAAATTAAACATTTTTAAACAAAACAGTAATAATACCACTCATTTTGCACTCAACAAAAACTTCTAAATTTATCTTCCTTAAACTCAATCTGAAAGCAAATCTCAAAAACTTGATATAAATGAATTAAAAGTATAAAAGCCAAGATGATATTTTACAGAAGTAATGCTACGCTTTGGCATAATACCTGTAAATAATAATCAGTTTTATTGCCAGTTTTCTTCAGACAAGTCAGGACATGAAAACATGAACATTTCCAAGTCACTGAATATGTGTGTGTATGTGTTGTCATTTCGGCTGCTCCCGTTTGTTCAGGGTCGCCACAGCAGATACAGCCAGATCTGCATTGGTATTTACAAGTTTTACGCCAGATGCCCTTCCTGGCGCAACTCCAGTTTCACCTGCAGAAATGCACACAGAGCCACTGGTGTTCCAAAGAGGTCTCCCATCCAAGTACTAACCAGATGAAATATTGCTTAGCTTCTGAGATCTGGCGGGATCAGGCTTACACAGAGCTCTGAGCTCTGAGAAATAGTTATATTACTTAAAAAATGTTTATGTTTAAGAAAATGCAGCTTTACAAGGTTAATCAAGTGATTCGAAAGATGTAAATTTACTTATCTGCTTTGCTCGTTCAGAGTTGGCTGGCAGTTTAGCGAAGTGCTGGTCAGTAGTCGGCAGATACCGCTGCACCGCTTCTTTTAGCTCCGGGTGATGGCGTAGCATGTGGGCTTGCAGATTTGAAGTGTTTCCGAAGTACTTGACTTTCATTTTGCTGATTTTGCACACTGCATAAGTCATGTCAAGCTCCTTCTTACGCAGCAAATAATAAAATCCAAAATGCCCCCAAACATTTGCCTTAGCAAAGACAGTGCTGGCTGAATTAGCTCTTCGTCCGCCATGCTAAGCTGCACCTCACAAATGTTTGAAGCATGCCGGACCCTCCCCTAGCAGGGACGCTGTAGTACGGAGGCCGACAGTACACGTAGCGAGTAAGCAAGAAAATGTTTAAAAAAAAACTTTTTAAAAATTGATTCTTGGACATTTTGGATTGATTCAGAATCTTAATAAATAAGAATTGCGATTCGGACGTGAATCAAATTTTTCCGGCACCCCTAATTTTTGGGTGGTTTATCATTTTATCTTTATCAAAGATAACTTTTCAGTTATCTGATTATCTGTTATCAAAATTTATTTTTTGGTTATCTGTGCCCACCACTGATAAAAACAGAATACAATGATTTGCAAATCCCCTTTAACCTATATTCAATTGAATACACCACAAAGACAAGATATTTAATGTTCAAACTGATAAACTTTATTGTTTTTATGCAAATATTTGCTCATTTTGAAATGGATGTCTGCAACACATTTCAAAAAAGCTGGGACAGGGGCAACAAAAGACTGGGAAAGTTGATGAATGCTCAGAGAACACCTGTTTGGAACATTCCACAGGTGAACAGGTTGATTGAAAACAGGTGAGTGTCATGATTGGGTATAAAAGGACCATCCCCTAAAAGCTCAGCCGTTCACAAGCAAAGATGGGGCGAGGATCACCGCTTTGTGAACAAATGCGTAAAAAAAATAGTCCAACAGTTTAAGAACAATGTTTCTCAATGTTCAATTGCAAGGAATTTAGGGATTCCATCATCTACAGTCAATAATATAATCAGAAGATTCAGAGAATCTGGAGAACGTTCTACACGTAAGCAGCAAGGCCGATAACCAACACTGAATGCCCATGACCTTCGATCCCTCAGGCGGTACTGCATTAAAAACTGACATCATTGTGGAAAGGATCTTACCGCGTGGGCTCAGGAACACTTCAGAAAACCATTGTCAGTTAACACAGTTCGTCGCTACATCTACAAGTTAAAACTCTACCATGCAAAGTGAAAGCCAAACATCAACAACATCCAGAAACACAGCCGCCTTCTCTGGGCCCGAGCTCATTTGAAATTGACAGATGCAAAGTTTAAAAAACGTGCTGTGGTCTGATGAGTCCACATTTCAAATTGCTTTTGGAAATGATGGACGTCGTGTCCTCTGGACAAAAGAGGAAAAGACCATCCAGATTGTTACCAGCACAAAGCTCAAAAGCCAGCATCTGTGATGTTATGGGGGTGTGTTAGTGCCCATGGCATGGGCAACTTACACATCTGTGATGGCACCATCAATGCTGAAAGGTACATCCAGGTTTTGGAGCAACACATGCTGCCATCCAAGCAACGTCTTTTTCAGGGACGTCCCTGCTTATTTCAGCAAGACAATGCCAAGCCACATTCTGCACATGTTACAACAGCGTGGCTTCATAGTAAAAGAGTGCAGGTACTAGACTGGCCTGTTGGCAGTCCAGACCTGTTGTCCATTGAAAATGTGTGGCGCATTATGAAGCGCAAAATACGACAACTGAGACCCCGGACTGTTGAACAACTGAAGCTGTACATCAAGCAAGAATGGGAAAGAATTCCACCTACAAAGCTTCAACAATTAGTGTCGCTTATTGACGCTTATTGAGTGTTGTTAGAAGGAAAGGTGATGTAACACTGTGGTAAACATACCACTGTCCCAGCTTTTTTGAAACGTGTTGCAGACATCCATTTCAAAATGAGCAAATATTTGTACAAAAACAATAAAGTTTATCAGTTTGAACATTAAATATCTTGTCTTTGTGGTGTATTCAATTGAATATAGGTTGAAGAGGATTTGCAAATCATTGTATTCTGTTTTTATTTACATTTTACACAACGTACCAACTTCATTGGAACTGGGGTTGTACTTTCTGGTACTTTCAGTTTTTTTTAAGAAAATCCTCCTCTACACCACTTCAGCAGGAAGCTCTATTTCCTATTTTTAATTCATTTATAACAAGCTGTAGAGATTTGCTTTCAGTTTGAGTTTAAGGAAGATAATTTTAGATTTTTTTTTTTTTTTTTTGTATTTAAAATGGCATAAACAAATTAAAATGTGTGAAATACATGTTCCGATACTTTTGAAGGCAAATGAGAAACAATCAGGGGCAGCATCTTACATTTCATATAAGCCAATAGAACATGAATCCTTTGCTGTCTGCTAGTTTTATTAATCTAAAATTACAGAAGAAACATGTAGGGCAACCTGAATTAAAGGAGAACTGCTGCTTTTAACAACCTGGCCCTTATTTCTGGCAAAAAAAAATAAAAAAAAATTGCCATTTACTCACCAATATAACTTTGGTGTCATTCGGAGTCCACGGTTCAGATGACGTATACAGGTTCAAATCTGGCTGAAAGATTTTTCTCTCAGCCATTTTTCTTTACTGTGCAGGAGGAACCTAACAGTCAATATGTGTCACAGATTTCAAAATGGCTCTTTTCAACCTAGACGTGTGGTGCCGTGACAGGTCAATCATCTACGGTGGCACCTGGGGTGTCCAATCAGATTTCAGGGGGTCCAGTGACACCCTGGCCTCCCCCTCTAGCTCCACCCATGCCAGGAAGTGTTCAACATTTCCTGTTTCACTGTTGACTCAAAATTTTGCACTTCCTGTTTCAGTTTCAATTTGCCACTAAATTCCCACAAGCTCCAACAAGATCTCGTCTATTACCAAACCAGGAAGTGTTCAACATTTGACTTTTTTTTATTTAATGAGACAATCAAAAAGTTACACAGAAACCTTACAGAGGATTAAATACAACAGCAAAAAACAACATAACAAAGAACAGGTTATTTAAAAAAAAAAAAAAACAGATCGAAACTAGGGGGAATTATTTAAAACAAAATCCAAAGTGAAACACATTTGACATTTCCTGTTTCACTGTGGACTCAAAAATTGGCACTTCCTGTTTCAGTCTCAACTTGTCATTGAATTCCCGCGAGATCCCACGAGATCTCGTCTATTGTCAATCCAGGAAGTGTCTATCCAGGAAGTGTTCAACATTTGACATTTCCTGTTTCACAGTGGGCTCAAAATTTGGCACTTCCTGTTTCAGTGTGAACTTGTCACTGAATTCCCACGAGATCTTCTCTATTGTCGATCCAGGATGTGTTCAACAATTGACATATCCTGTTTCACTGTGGACTCAAAATTTGGCATTTTCTGTTGGGACACAGTGTACCATGAGTGAGCTTTGTGTCGCTGCACGTTGCTTCCCTCGTATCAAATACTACAGGGGCTATGAGTGATTCCTTCTAATGCATTCACTGTAATGTAATTTTAGGAGCTAAAAATATGACCATATGCTGCTTCCTTCACTAGTAAGAGATTAAAATTGTAGTTACCTAAATAATATTGACTTTTATTTGGTTGTTGGAATTTTATTATTGTATTAACTGCCATGAGGGTCAACATAGGGGACAAGACCCTGTCAAGGGATTCCAGAATCATTTGTGAGAAAACATTTGTTTTGATGCTGTTTTTTCCAATTGCTGTACTAATTTGCTGAAACGTTCAGACAATTTAACATTTTTACACTGTAAACATGATTTATATGAAATTATTTTTAACTTTTTTTGGTTAAACTGTTGTTATTGGAGTGACACACATTTCCTTTCTGTTGTCTCTCACAGACCGACAATACAAGCCTCCAGGTCAGCCTCTTTAACCCAGTCAAATCTGTTTATCTTTAGCATCAACAACACAATCACGGCATTTCTGTCTCAACAGTGTCAAAGCACCAGATGATGAGACTCCACCTCCTCTTCCACCAAAGGTAATCAATGAGCAGAAGAAGATTAGATTACACAGAACTTTATTAATCCCTTGGAAAGACTCCCTCAGGGAAGTTGAGGTTGCAGCAGCACACAGGGTAAGAAGCACACAGAGTATGAAAAGTAAAAGTTAAAAAAAAAACACACACACACACAAACGTTACTGTCATCATCATCAGTACCAGTGGTCTTGAACTGGGAACATTTTGTTTTTGAAGCAAGTGTGCTTCACAATCAATGGCAGACATTTTCAAATATACTGTATATGAAAAATGATTACAGACCCGTATGTGGCTGAGAGTTTAAATGACTTTCTGAACCCAGTGCCTACCTGTCTGTCAGGTATTGTTGAAATCCAATGCTCTGTTGCTGTGTGTTGTGAATTTTGAAATATCCTGCTAAATATATAATATCCGACAAAGAAATACCTGACAAAGAAACAAGTTTGATCAAAACAAGATGGGAGTTGGACCTTATGGCCCCTTCACACATAGCGCAAAGTTTGGATAGCATTTGGACGAAAACGGCAAAACAATTCAAAATTAGCGCATGAAACATCGTGCCGATGGGGAGGCGTGCACAAACCTGGTGTGAGAGTTCATGCATGCGCCAGTGTCCGTTGAGCAGGAACAGTGCCAAGTGCACCACATGGCGCTGCTTATGTGAGAGAAATAAAAACCAGCTGGTATGTGTGGAACCACATCGTGCCGCTTATGTGGAATAATAAAAGAAAAAAAAAAACACACCAGCCAGGATGCGAACTCATGCCTTTCAAAAGCTCTGATTCCCAGTCTGAGACTTTACCACTGAGCTACTCTTTGAAAGCTGCTGGAAGCTGCCTCATATCAGGAAGGACATGGAAGTATTACAAAAAAAATATTAAAAAATTTAAAATCCCACACCATAGAAAAATGATCAAATATGATCTGTCTGTTCTTCTGGTGATGAGCCATGGTCACAGACATACAGTCATGAAATGACATGAATGAGAAGCAGTATGCTCTGATCATGTCCGCATCTACTGGTCAGGTGTGTCCAGTCGGCCGCGAGTGTGTTCTGCCCAGTACGCATGCCTTGTGGACACCGTGCCACAGCACAGACACTGCATCATGTGGAACAGAGCTCACGTGGGTGACGTGACGGTCAGATTGCCCGCTGCGTGTTCTAAATTGACGGTCCATTTCAACCTGGGGGGCTGTCAGTGTCCGCTCCGTGCGCGCACTCGCTTGCTGCAGTTTGTCGCTATTTGTCGCTATATGTCGCTATATGTTTTTATTTATGTCCACGTAAATATAGCAATCAGACACACGTGCCTCACAGTGGACAGTTGTTTGTCCATGACTGTCCAAACACAGTAGGTATTGTGTAGCTGGAATGTCCAGAATGACAGATCACCACAGCTGTTTCTGTCGGAAGCCACGCCTCCCGTAAGTGGAGCGCACACACGTATGTGTCAGTGTGTGTTTGCTAAGTCACACTCATGGGGAACTTGGACAAATTTCACATCAGTATGACAGTGACTGTCTGCAGTCTGTTATCATGCCAAGAGTGCGAGTGGCCACGCATTTTCTAAGTGCCATGCGAGCGGTGTTAGGTGTTTGTGCGTGTCACCTGGAATTTGGCCGACACCTGCCGCAAGAGGGTGCGATGGGTTCGCACAGAGTACACTTTGTCTTTCAGGCGCTTGTGTGCGCAAATATTTGCAGGAACAGGTGTACGAGGCGTTGGAGGCAGGAACGACATTACACGGTTTGCACACGATTCCTGTGTCATGCACACTAAGTGTGTACTTCATCCAAACTGCCATACTGTTTGTATTTCTTTGTAATTAATGTAAATAAAGTCCGAAACATATTCAGTGGCAGCTTTACCATTAGAGAGCCTCGTCCACAACCACCACAAAAGACTCCAAGCTGTCAGTGATGTTAAAGGGGCAACACACAGTATTAAGAACAGGGGGATGTAAACTTTTGATCAGGTTCCTTTGGGTAGTTCTCTTGTCATTTTGATTTAAAAGGAGGAAACACGGTTGTTTGACAATAAATGGCTTCACCCAGCAACTAACCATGAGTGAAAAAAAGTTTTTGTGTTGTCATTCATATTCTCTTAAAAATGGCCAAAAAAGCAAAAATTCTGACACAGTATGTAAACTTTTGAGCACAACTGTATATGTGTGTATACATTTCTTATTTTTATAGTATAAGGTGTGGGTATTGATAAGCTTTTCTTCTGCCTTCACCCTTTCGGTCACACGGGTTTGTTGCTGAGGTGTTTGTTATGAGTTTTTGTTATTGTTGATTTGTGTGCCGAATAAATTCGTTCATTCATTCAAGGACAGAGGAAAGTCCCGCGCAGTTAAATTTTTAACCAGAAAAATGTGTCCTGTCATGAATTTGATGAACACAAATGGAGCCATTAAAAGTATAAGGGGGTCATAAATGACGCCACTCCATCATTATAGTTGCAAAAATAGCTCGGCTGCTTTACGGTTACTGGATACTGGATGGGAGATTGGTTTTTGGGAGAAAAACAATGACAGAAGTTCAAAGTATGTTCTATCAGTGCTGGATTCTCTGAATCATACCTTCAAATCAAATCTGGGAGCATGAGCTGGTGCCACGCCTCGCCTCATCCACAACTCCAACAAAATGACTTGTATCCTGTATAGTGTGGGCGCGCCCCTTAGTCTTCTGCAGCCACTGGTCAGTGGTCACTATAACTTTAATTCACGTCTACACTACAGGAACAATGTGATGGTGGACACAAGAAAAATTCCATAAGAATGCATCAGGGAACTTAAAGTACACAAAAACTTCCAATGTTTCCATGTATGCAGCCCAAAGGTCAAACCAGCTCAGAGGAAAGCGTGACGAGTGAAGATGATCGGGTGAGGAAACCGTGTTCTCTGAACACCCCCTCCCCTGTCATCAGGACCTACAGCGGAACACACGTCCGACCTCCACCTCAGCCACCTTCATCACGACACTCAGGTTTGCAAAATCGACCTTTTATTTAGTTTATTTGATATATTATAATAATTATTAATATATTAAAATATAGCATCTCGTGACAGCGTTGTCACAGTCAGCGACACAGGACTATGACATAGGTGGGAGTGGGAGTTCTGCACCCAGTGGGAGTTCTGCACCTCCAAATATACAGTTTATCCATTTGTGTTGTGTGTTTGTGTCTTTCAGACCCTTTGTCCTTCCCTGTCCAGATGAACGACAACCTGGCAGATATTGTGCCTCCTGAACTGCCTCCTAAAGTCTCACGCAGAAGAAGACCACCCTCAAAGGTACAACAGTAGTAATAGATAGATAGTAGTAATAGATAATAGTAGTTAAGGAAGTACACTGTTTAGGATAACTGACTTCAAGGGAAAAAATGTTTATTACTTTCTTTTCTTGAGATTTATTTGTTTCAGTCACAGTACTGTGCTATAAACTTGTCTGTTAACCACCTATGTATACAGTACATCCAGAAAGTATTCACACGCTGCACTTTTTCCACATTTTTTGTTACAGCCTTATTCCAAAATGGATACAACTATTTTTTTTCTTCAAATGTCTGCACACAATACCCCATAATGACGATGTGAAACAAATATCTAAAACTTGATATTTTTGATATTTTTGAAAATGTATTACAAATAAAAAACTAAGAAATCACATGCCTACTAAAACCTACCGTCCCTGGTTCTCAAGACTAGGCACCTAAGTGGCTCTACTCTTCTTCTTTTTTTAGATATTTAGTATACACTAGTAGAGTTCTACCTTAGATTTGGAATGTATAATAGAAGATATACCTTACTGAATTTTCAGCACATAAATATTCACAACCTTTCCTATGAAACTCTAAATTGAGCTCAGGTGCATCCTGTTTCCACTGATCATCCTTGAGATGTTTCTACAGCTTAATTAGAGTCCACCTGGGGTAAATTCAGTTGATTGGACATGATCTGGGGAGGCACACACCTGTCTACATATAAGGTCCCACAGTTGATGGTGCATGTCAGAGCACAAACCAAGCATGAAGTCAAAGGAATTGTCTGTAGACCTCCGA
This sequence comes from Thalassophryne amazonica, assembly GCF_902500255.1. Classification (NCBI taxonomy): domain Eukaryota; kingdom Metazoa; phylum Chordata; class Actinopteri; order Batrachoidiformes; family Batrachoididae; genus Thalassophryne; species Thalassophryne amazonica. The sequence continues at coordinate 136,568,581 of NC_047106.1, forward strand.
GACAGGATTGTCTTGAATCTGGGGAAGAAACATTTCTGCTGCTTTGAATGTCCCAATGAGCACAGTGGCCTCCATCATCCATATATGGAAGACGTTCTGATCCACCAAGACTCTTTCTAGAGCTGGCCGCCTGTCTATACTGAGGAAACGGGGGAGAAGGACCTTAGTCAGGGAGGTGTCCAAGAACCCGATGGTCACTCTGTCAGAGCTCCAGCTTTCCTCTGTGGAAAGAGTAGAACCTTGCAGAAGAACAGCCATCTCTGCAGCAATACACCAGTCCTACCTGTATGGCGAGTGGCCAGACAGAAGCCACTCCTTTGTAAAAGTTACAAGGCAGCCCACCTGGAGTTTGAAAAAAAGGCACCTGAAAGACACTCAGACCATGAGAAACAAAATTCTCTGGTCTGATGAGACAAAGATTGAATTCTTTGGGGTGAATGCCAGGCGTCATGTTTGGAGGAAACCAGGCACCATCCCTACAGTGAAGCGTGGTGGTGGCAGCATCATGTTGTGGGGATGTTTTTCAGCAGCAGGAGCTGGGACGAGTCAGGATTGAAGGAAGGATGAATGCAGAAATGTACAGAGACATCCTGGATGAAAACCTGCTCCAGAGCGCTCTTGACCTAAGACCGGGGCGACTGTTCATCTGTCTGTGGGACAGTGACCCTAAGCACACAGCCAAGATATCAAAGGAGTGGCTTCAGAATAACTCTGTGAATGTCCTTGAGTGGTCCAGTCAGAGCCCAGACCTGAATCTGATTGAACATCTCTGAAGAGATCTGAAAGTGGCTGATGGATCTTGAGAGGTGCTGCAAAGAGGAATGGGCAAACTGCCCAAAGATAGGTGCACCAAGCTTATGGCATCATATTCAAGAAGACTGGAGGCTACAACTGCTGTCAAAGGTCCATCAACAAAGTGTTGAGCAAAGGGTGTGAATACGTATGTACAGGTAATGCCTTAGTTTTTAAAAATAAATTAGCAAAAATTTCAAAAAACATTTTTTGTGTTGTCATTAAGGGGTTTTGTGAGTAGTAGTTTGAGAGGAAATTGAGTTTACTCTAATTTGGAATAAGGCTGTAACATAACAAAATGCGGAAAAAGTCGAAGCGCTGTGAATACTTTCTGGAAGTACCATATGAGTGGGTCACAGTTTCGACCACTTTAGCGGAAAAATGATTGACTCCAGCAATAATTAAATTCAACGAGTAGTAATCAACGTGCAGCCAGAACTCCTGCTGCACACCAAACCAATATAATAGAGCCTGAGCTCAGGTCAAACGTGTCACAAGGGCCAGGAGGACGAAGGAAACAATTTTACTGCATGCGGCTAAAAGAATAAAAATGTTGTTCGCTGAGGATGATGGAGTAAAAGAAGCCACCTGCTTTTTCATTTCTTTTGGTTGCTGCACATTCTCTCCTCCTTCATAATTACAGGTTTGCATTCTTGTTTTCAGGTTGCTGCTGAGAGTGTTAACCCCGTCATGAAAAAACCTTCAGTAAGTTTCTCCGTCTAACACTGCTGACTGTAGGAGGTTATTCAAGAAATTGTAGGATCACACCCCCCATGTTTTGTATTTAGTGTGTGTGTGTGTGTGTGTGTGTGTGTGTGTGTGTGTGTGTGTGTGTGTGTGTGTGTGTGTGTGTGTGTGTGTGTGCATGCAGTTTCTCCCTGTACTTTGAGATGGAGTTGATGACATAGGGAGAAGGCTTGATTAGTTCAACGTTAAGTTAACGTGACTTTTTGTTAAAGACTTTTTGGTGCGGTTGAAGAGTTTGCATGAAGGCTTTGCTCAGTGTGGCATAGTGTGTGGGTGTGGTGTGGTGTGAAGGCTTGACTGATATGTGCAAATTCCTTGGGACCGAGTCTTGATAAGGATTTAACAGCTTCACAGATGAAAACAAAAGGGAAACAGACAAACAGAAAATTAAGAACTGATGCGCTGTGAATCATGACCAAACAGGTGCATGATTCCTGACAGATGACAGCTGTGTGACACAATAAGTGATGGCATACATAGGAAGGGGAAACCAGATGGATGCACAACGGAGACACCAGAACAAAGCTCACATAGGGGACAACCAAACAGGTGCAAAAAACTAAAGCAATAGAAAGAAAAAGTAACCATCAAAACTCACTGGGGGGAATCACACAATCCAAACCATGAAACATTTTAATGGCTCACTTGAACATTGCACTTGACCCATACTAATGGTAAAATTACTGATTGAAAAGCATGAGAAATATAGGCTTTCGAAATGGTGCTATGAGACTGGTCCTGTGTCATGTAGACTTCAGACAGTAGGGAACTAGCACACATTTGGGAAGTGTTTGTTTTTATTTTGCACAAATAATATGCTAAATCTCCCAGCCTTATTTGTTAAATCAAATAACAAAGACAAGGGTGTGTGTTAAACTTTGACGAAGGTGTTATAATTGCCCAGTTAGTTTGACATTGTGAGCTCTATGGATTTGTTTAACTTGCATGTTTTAACTACATTCTTAACAGGATTGCACAAAAAGTGCTGAACCAATTTAAATGAAGCTTGCTAAACAGCTATACCTGGTGTCACTTCATTAACTTTGTTTTCTGGTACAGATTATGGGACTCTTGTAGGACTTTTGGGACTTGTAGACCATCACCTCCCCATCACCTCGGGGAGGTGATGGTCTAGTGGTTAAGGTGTTGGGCTTGAGTCCAGAAGATCATGGGTTCAAATCCCCACCTGACTGGAAAATCACTAAGGGCCCTTGGGCAAGGCCTTTAATCCCCTATTGCTCCCGGTTTGTAGTGAGCGCCTTGTATGGCAGCACCCTGACATCGGGGTGAATGTGAGGCATTATTGTAAAGCGGTTGAGTGTCTGATACAGATGGAAAAGCGCTATATAAGTGCAGTCCACTTACCATTTACTTTTGAAGGTTTTCTGTTCAGCTCCTGGATCCTTTGTTTTATCGACTGTCTTTTCTAAAACACACCTATAATTGTGCCTGCATTTAAAGAGTTAAATTTAATTTTTCTGTCGTGACTTTCCAGGTCTGCTTTAAGAAGATCTTCCATGGTTGTCCTCTTAAAATAAACTGTTCTACAAGCTGGGAAAACCCAACTACCAAAGGTTGTATCATGCATACATACATCTTCAACTGCTTAAGGACGTATCATCACATAGTAAACTCCCTGCTCATTTTAGCAAACTAATTTATCTCACTAAGGGCCCCGTCACACAGCAAGAATGAGCAGGAATCAAGTCAAATCAACCGCGCAGTCCATGTGCATGCCCATGAATGCAGTCCAAATGTAGTGTGAACACAGTACTAATACCTAGACTTCTGTCAGATGGCAGTAAGAATAAGAAGAATGCACATCGACTGCTGTACGGGTGTGGTTCGAGTGCCTCCTGAGACCTGGGTGGAAAGCAAGAAAGGGGAGGGGTCGGGCAGAGCAAGTGCTGTGATCTGCTACCTTTTGAAGACCTGCCATGTCTCACTGGTGGAATTTGAATGACATCCAGCCCATGAACTGATTACATATAAACCAGGGTCCCCTGACTATCGCATCACTGTAGTGCATGTGATGGCATGTGATCACATTATTACAGTCATCAGATCATCAATGTGCACATCCACAGCCGTTATAACCAGTAATAGCCACCAGTCTGCGGTGCATTGCAAAACACCCATGATCAGGGGACCCTTGCTTACATACATCAGTCCATTTATTGGATAAAATACAAAACCCAGAGGAGGGATAATGCAGGTCCTGACATTAAAGCATCACACACATGCATACTCTCTCTCTTACTCTCCAGGTCATCAACTGTTCAGCAGACAGCGGGACACTCTGCTGTCCAGACAGGCTCATGCACGAATAGCAAAGCCATCAGATGATATGAGCTCACACATGTGCAGTGGGGTGATCACATGATATAAGCTCATGTACAAGCTGCGGAGCCATCAGATGATATGAGCTCATGCACGACCTGTGGAGCCATAAGATGATACAGCCTCACCCTTTTCCCGTCTCCAGGATATTATGTCCATGAGATGACCACACTGTAGTTCACGTGTGTGTCCTGCCAATCAATTCATGCGTCACATGATGTATTGTCTGGACTTGGTGATCACATGTTATGTGCCCTGACGCGCAGTAGGGTGTCCCGCTGCCCAGCTGGGTGGCATGCATTGCACCGCTGGACAGTGCATCATATCGTATATATTTTGTGGTGGACCAGACATGTGCCATCAGCACTTGGCTGATGTTACCATCTTATGGCATTCCCAGGACGACAGGGATTTTATCACAGGCTGCTGTCTGATTGTTGTTCGCCTTGCTCTGTGAGATGAATCTGGAGCCATTCCAAAGGTGATTTTCTATTTTATTTATATTGTAATGGCTTGGCAATACAGTTGGAACACCATTCCTCCTAAAGGGTTTGATGCTGTATATGTCATAATATGTGCATTACAGCTGTGACATGAACATTTGGCTGTGCTGTGGCCCACTGCACCTCTGAAACGCATTGACTCACCACGGGGCAGCAGCGAGGCGTGGTGCATCTGCTTGTGGTGTTGCATGATGATCATACTATTTCACATACATTATCTAACCCATGGGAGGGAATGACAATGTATCTGTAATAGAAGGTTTATTATGGATATGACACCCTGTTTATGCTCCGCAGCTCTGAGACGCATTGACTCGCAGTGACACATGGTGTTTTCAGTTTGATTGCGCAGTGTTCACATGTAGTTCACAAGATGAATGCGTGCCACAGACATTGCACCTACCAATATTTCCTTTGTGCACTACAAACGGGATCCAGTGGAGGTGTACATACTGCTCATCTGTGGCACAATTCAGACATGCCGCCAGGATTTGATGTGCCTGACCACGGCGACTGTCTCTCGAGCGCGATCAGACTGTTCTGAATGCTGTTTTGATGCAGTGAGAATATTATGAATGCAGTCAGACTGCGGTCAGAGTGCACTTCAGCCGCTGTCCAAGCTTTATCCACCTTGACTGCACCTTGAATGTTTTGAACATGTGCTAAACATTCAGGCTGACCACAGACATTTGCCAGACTGTTTGGAGTGCATACAGAATGCTGTTGGAGGTTTTCAATTGCGCCTCAACTTTGTCCGAATGGAGGTCAAATTTTCATTTGAACGGCATTCAGGCTCATTCAGCATCTAGTGTAATGGGGGTATAACTAGACTCTGTTTCACTGTCCCTCAGACAATTACCTGATCCTTGGGGCCGAGGAGGGAATCTACACCCTTAACCTCAATGGATTTGAAGCCACAATGGAGCTGGTACGTCCTTTATTTGATTTTACTGAAGTGACTGTTTGGAACCAAGTTCTGCATTACAAGAGCAATGAAATACACTTTAAATCCTAATCCAGGGGTGCCCAAGTTTGGTCCTCGAGATCTACCTTCCTGATAGTCTTAGTTGTCTCCCTGTTCCAACACACCTGAATCCAATGAAAGACTCGTTAGCAGGCTCTTAATGAGCCTTTCATTGGATTCAGGTGTGTTGGAGCAGGGAGACAACTAAGACTATCAGGAAGGTAGATCTCGAGGACCAAACTTGGGCATCTCTCTCCTAATCCAGCTATAATTTCACATATACATAGTGACAAATTTGCATATTTTAAAACAAGATACAACAACCACAAGCTCTCCTTCAGAGACCGAAAACATTCACATGACACCGTCCTTTCAAAATACATCTGGGACTTGAAAGACAGCAGCACTGACTATGAAATCAATGGCATATCAACAAAGTAAGTGCATACAATGGCAATTATATCCACTGTAATCTATGCCTGTCTGAGAAACTGTTCATCATGACCACCTGCAAGGTCTCCCGCTGGAACAAGAAATCTAACCTGGTCAAGTTTTACACAGCATCGAAATGGATAAAAACATCCTTTTAAACAATCAAACATCACTCAAAGCAACCAGTCAGAGAAAACCTTATTCCAACTGGCCTGACTGAAATTTCTTAATTCATTTTTCTATACACGCTTATTCCAGTTAAGGGTCATGTAATTGTAAATATGTTAAAAATACATGGATGACACAAGAAAGTGAAAACACTTATTTCCATTGTGGTCCATTGAAAAATCAAATGACAAAATAGAAGTAATAGTAATAATAATACTGATGGTAATAATTATAATAATATGATAATAATAATAGTGTGTATATGATAACAGTAACCTAAACAATTTACCAATACATTAAGACAGTAAATTAACATTAAAAATAATGTAATTAACAGGAAATAAAAGGGTTGACTTCTTCAAAAAATTATTTTGAGTCATAAGGTTCTAAAAACATTCAGGACTCCCACGCCATTCCAACTCCTTATAGAACCTTTGCACAATTTATTACCACCCTTGAAAAATATCAACTACCTATTTTATAAACACTACCCAATCTAGAGCCCATGGATCCCCACGGACAACACACTAGTTTATTAAATAATTGTGTCCGTGTGGTTATAAACTTGTTGATTTTGATCTCGTTGATGTCTGGTGAATCTTGCAGGTTTCTGAAAATCTGGTCTAGTTCTCGAAAAAATCATGTTGAATGTCTTCTGTTTTTGATAGTGATGTTTTACTTGATCCTTCCTTCCCATTGTGATGCAATACTAATAATAATAATAATAAAGTTTTAAAAATATATATTTGGTTAAATGTCACAACAAGAGAACAAGAGAACTTTGGTAGTGACACAGAGCCTCAAATGCATCATTTGGATTGTGACAAAGTTATTCAAAGAGACACCGGGACTCTTATGAAAGGATGAGTAAATGAATAGGTGTTTTCTTTGTCTTTCAGCTCAGTCCGGGGAAGTGTACGTGGGTCTACGTCATTAATAATGTTCTCATGTCTGTATCAGGTAAAGTATTGATTTCTCAATAGGAATCGAAGAAGTTTAGAAAAAGTTTAGTTATTTCAGCGATATTTAGTGTGTAGAATACTGTGAAGGGCTGTTCAAAAGTGATTAATGTGTTTTCGTTAACACTTCATAGGACTTTCACAATAAAAGCATGCAACTACAAAAACTTTAAAACTCATACACACATTTTGAATATAGCGACAGCAGATACTGTATTAATGCTTTAGCTGATCTGAATCATGCCAGTGTTATTCCCACCGAGGACGTAAAGGTTCTGGCCTCATTTGTTTATCTGTCTGTCTGTTTAGCAAACTATTTTAAAAAGACAAGTGGATTGTATTGAGGTTTGGTGAACAAGTAAACCTTCATTCAAGGAATACTGATCTGAATACTGATGTACATTACTCTATGAATAATTGGAGCGCCCCCTACCTATGCTTTTATGTGTTGCATGTGAAACTTTTACAATCTATCAGCAGTTTTAGAAAAATATAGTTGTTGCTGCTGCTATAAGGTGTATTTATGTAAGATATTTATTTGTTGTCACTATCATCATATCATAGAAAATAGACAAACTGACAGCAGAGATTATAATATTGCAAGAAAAATGTCATATTAATTTCAAGAAAAGCTCATAGTCTCCTCACAAAAATGTAAAAATAATAAAATTGTGTTGAAACAACAAAAATGCATTATGAGATGAATAGTTACAAATAATGTAAAGCTATATAATACACTGTTATATATGCTATATGATTTTTTATAACTAAAATACAGTTTTTAGTAATATTTTAACAATAAGGGCCTGATTTACTAACAGTTTGTGTGTTAAAACAGCATAACTTTCACAACCCAAAAAAACAAAAAAAAAAAACAAAAAGAAAAGAAAAATCAAAATGTGCATTCTAATTTCCTAACAGAGCTCACTGAGGATTAGGTCTTTCAAATGTACACAATTGTGTTTATTGTTCATTTAAGGCATTTGCCTTCATGAATATGTAATTTGTGGATTCATCTGTTTCAGTAATTGAGATGCTGCTGCCTCCTCTACTCAAAAAAAAAAAAAAATCTTTCATTGTAAATGTCACAGGCATATGAAAAGTGTTAAGGTTTACTTCATGCTTGTTTCATTAGCAATAAATGTGTAACAGGTTGAAACAGAGATTGTTTTCAATGCCTGTAGAACAGCATCTCCACCCACCTGGTGGAGCTCAGGTCTCTGGAGCTTTCCCTGCCCTCAGCAGCTTCATACCCTTTACAGTCTCACCAAGATTTATTTGGTGGATCAGAATTGACTGGAGAGTCAGCCACAAGAACCCCGGTACTGGAGGTATCCAACAACCCAGAAGCAGGATCAGCCTTAAGCAGCTGCTTAAGTTATCTGGGCCAGCATGACAGTACAGCAGTCAGAGGCATCTGCCAGGACGGAACCTTACTCTGCCATAACTGTAGTGGGACAAGCTGTAGGCTGTGAAGAACTTAGTGCTTTGATTCCTCTGTAAGCAGGTTGCGGGTCACTTGACCACACATGGTGAGTCACTTGATCACAGGTTCCTCTAGAAAATGCCTCCTTAGCCACTCTCAGGACCATTGCAGTCCACTTCCTCAGCTCCCCGTGCAGTGTAAAATCTCCATCACACATTGCCTTCACACATGCAACACCTCCTCCTCATCTGGACACTGGTGACTCCAACACAATCCTCAGCAACTTTCAAGGTGTGTTTGCAGAAGATCCCCCCACAAATCCTTTTGGATCACCTGTTTTATTCATGTTTGCAAATCCTCCAGCCAGACTGCAATTCCTCAGAAACCACTTTATCTTGATGTTTAGCCAGATTTATTCTTTGGAACTCTGTGAGACTTCAACTGAATCCTCAGTGAAGCCACAAGTCTGTGAACAGAAAAGAAGCACTGGTACAATCTTCATGGAAGTTAAAACTGTAAAAATTATTTATTATATTGTAGTTCCTCTGCATATTATTTCATGACCAAATGTTCAGATTAGTGGTGCAAAAATAGAACAGCTGGAACAGCTGTTCCACCAATGGAACAGCGGTGACAACAGCACACCTGCACTGAGCTTTACAAAGACATTTTTATGCTTTTTTCTCCTTTATTTACAATTCTGAGCTGAGCCGCTCCACATCTGCTCGTTAAAAACAGCTGATCCTCCGCAACGCATCAACAACTAACAGTATTTTCCACTGAAATGCACCTAAACTCTCTTTCTGAGGACCACATGATGTGAAAACGCAATAAAACTTTCTTACCTGTAAATCTGGTCATGTTTTCTGCATAAATAAATGTTGTCCATTCTTTGTGCTCAAATGCCAAAGCAGGGGCAAATCCAGATGAAATGGGGGCTTGGGGCAAGGATGTGAGCTCCCCCCCCCCCAACACCCCTAGATTAAAAGTCCAGTTTTGAAGCCTTTTTTTTTTTACTACAACTACTAATACTACTTATAATAATAATAATTTCGACAAGTAAACTGTTTAGAGAGAATTTAAATGTTAGAAAATGTTAGAAAGAATTTAATAGTTACATTTATAAACAATGTAGGTTAGAAATTGCAAGTTTTACTGTTTCAGTGCTGTCAACAGTTAAATATGAGGTCAAGAAGGAGGTCTTTATTTTACTTTTTATAAAACAAGTATTTATTTTCATTGAAGTCAAGAAAGGGTGACTATAAAGTCAAAACTGGTGACTGGTGCAAAAATAGAATTTTTGCACCAGTCACCAGTTTTTATGTTTTTTTTTTTTTTTTTCTGCATTTAATGCTTTGTCAATATGACTGTGTGAGTGTGTGTTTGTGTTATCCTTACGATGACCTCGGCTCTTTTTAAAATAGAATTTCAATCGTAACGTGATTTTTGTATTTGCAGGTAAATACAAGCAGCTTCACTCACATATGCTGAAGGAGCTGTATGAGCAGGCTCGGAAAGACCAGAGGATGGCAGCCCTGCCCACTCACAGATTATTACCCAGGTACGGGATCGGTGCACGCTCTCTGCGTCACAATACGTTCACCCCTCACCCTCCACAAAGGCTGTGTACAGCTTAATGAACAAACACCCATCACAAAGCTGGATGATGATTTAATGCCTTGTCGGCTTGCAGCACTGGGAGCAGGCTGCATTAGGGATGTCCTGATGACTCATGACGTGGAACTGAGCTCTGATGCAACAACGCACCATCAGATGAAACACACACACATTTCTAATACAAGCACACGTTCTGTCGGTTTATAAATCTGGCGTCTGCCTGTCTGAAGGCATTTTTGCATTCAGCTGCTGCATAGATCACGGTGCAAGCTTAACGCTGTTTATCTTGAGAGATTGTTCTCCACCAGGAGACACCAGTAGGCTGTTCCCCTGTCATCCCTCTCTGGTCAGCTAACTCTGCCAGCTCCCAATCCTAACTCAGCACATTAACGGTGAACATAGCAGTTGGACAGTAAACACAAGTGATTTCCAGGATAAATGTTGACAGTAGACAAGCAAAAACAAATAAACAAACAAATGCCAAAACACAAACTGTCACTCAAAGCAGCCACGCCTTTACTGTGTTAGGATAACTGGACTCAATATGATGATGATGTCTGAAAGACAACAAATATAATATTTAAATTTTATCACTGGATTTGAACTTACATGTATTTTAATCAAAGTAAAAGCCAACTTGCTTTTGATTTCCCACAAAACACTAACAGCACCTATGGCCAGTATTTACAGTCTTTTCCAAAAAGTAATAGAATATGGTCACTGCATTTTCTGTCTTTTTTTTATTATTATTTTATTTATTTATTTTTGCATTATGCATTCTAGCCATTGGGTGTTTTTGCTAGTAAATATAAAGAAGTAAACAAACAGTAATATATGCATGTGCTGGCTATAGAGAATATACACAGCAGAAGTGGGACAAAGTTCATCCCAAATCACTGTGGAGTCTCTGCATGGTCACAAACATGGGTGAATCTAGATTCAGATGAGGGGGGGCTCCCAGGAAACTTTAAAAATCTATAGGTAATCTGAGAGGCTACATAGTGAATCTGTTGTCATCGTTTTCATATAAAATACTGGAAACGGTGACTTCAGTCTAATGAGAGGAGCTCTGCACTGCAGTCATTCTGCATGACAATCAGGCTTTGTTTATGCAACACCTTTCATGTATTTTCTCACATCTTTGGTAAACGGCTGAAGTGGGAGTTGGGGTTGCCAGGCTCTCCGCTCCTCCACTAGACCAAATCAGCTGACTGTCATTTTGTGGAAATGATTTTAATCTACAGTCCTTTTCGTTTGGCTAGTCACAGCACATCACTGTGGACTGACCGCCTGTGGGGGAGTTTTTCCCCCTGGAAACGGCCTGATACATAACCACACTTTGGTGCATCTGCTTCCATGTGAAGTAGAAATCAGTCATAACTGCACATTCATATGTTTTCAGCTGTTAAACTGTAAGCTGCTAAATGCACAATACCGTATAGTTCACTTCAGCAGGAGTTAGGGTCTGCACTGATTAAACACTCATCCAAACTCAGCCACATTTGCTCTTCCAAATTAATTTGTTGTGCTTTTATTTTGTCTTCAGGAAGGGTACAGTTACATGTAAAATCCCTGATACCAAGGGCTGCAAGACCTGCTCAGTGGGTAAGGCAACATACTGTACATGCAGGCCGTGTAATTACATCTGTACACACACACACGTGCACACTCACACACAATATTTTTTAAAATTACTATGTTTTTCTTTAGAAAAATGAGGTTTTATTGGTCAGATGGTGCTGTAGGGATTTCATGCTGATGAAGTTTATTTTAAATGGTGCTTATTGCAGATTAGCTGTAACGTAGGTGAATGTCTAGCTGTCACTGTGCACCCACATTATAGAGACAAATGCACACAGTCAGTCAACAGTCAAACTCATTTCCATGTTTTGAAGCAGTAATCCATAAAGGTTATGATTTGCATGTGTCGTCCTGTGCAGCAGGTAACGTGCAGCGAGGATGCATATTCTTGTGCTGTGCTCTGGAGTCCAGTGTCGTGCTGTTTCAGTGGTATGAGCCCATGCACAAGTTCATGCTCATTAAGGTATACAACCATGATTATAAAAGAAACATATCTGTGCTCTTGTCTGTGGCATCAGCATAACCAGAGTGTAGCAGGTGTGCTGTGGGCGGTCTTTAAACTGGCTGGAGTACTCCTTAATCTGTGTAATCCCCATAAAATCATCCCTGAAAGCCATATGGTGTCCATGAATGGTGTCCACCTGGAGGTCTCTCACAGTTTCTGGAAAAATTTGATGCAGCAAAGCTCCAAATCGTTCAGACATTTATTCGCAATAAAAATCCGACGAGAGGGGTGGACCACTGCTCACACAAAACCTGCTCACAGGCAAATGACGCAACCGACAGGCGTGAAGAAACTCACGCATGCACACAAAGGTTCAAGCTTGGCTGATGCAATCACATGTGATTCAAATCCATATGGTTTTTGCAAAAAATAAAAAGGTCGGATACTTTTCTAACAGACCTCGTATAAGTCACACCAGAGTAAAACTTACAGGTGTCAGGACGGGCGGGAGCCCGTCACCAGGAGCGGTTGGACCCACAATACAGACTCCCAGACTTGGCTTAGGTGTAAGAGAAAACGTGGTCTTTATTTCAGGCAAAGGTTCAGTACACATGTGGTCAGTCAGCGTGGCAGAGGTACAAACAGGATCAGGCTGAGACGTAGTCACAAACAAGCAGGGTTCAGAGGCATGAGCAATACCAGACATCCGGGATAAGGCAAAAGGCATGGTCAAGGTAACAGAGCAAGGTTCCAAAACATGGCAAGGCAAAAAACAGGACTGTAATGGTTGCTGGAAAGTGTGCTAAGACAATCTGGCAGTGAGCTGTGAGTTTGTGGAGGCTTAAATAACAGGTGGAGTAAACGAAGTGCATGTATAGACTGATTGTGTTATGTGTCGGACGCAGCTCGGAGAACCGACCAGCGTTTGAAGGACCCAGTATGAAATAAGCAGAGCACGGTTCAAAGGCTAACTGAATTTAATACATAACAGTGATAATACAAAAAGGTGCGGTCTGGCGTGGTGCGCTCCCAGCAGCGCCAACGGTCCGGAGCCAGAAGCTGTTTCGGACCCAAGGACCCCGCCGACACCCCCCAGGTGGCCGCAACAACCGAGTCTGTGAAAGAAGGAACCATTATGTGAGTCCACACTCTACACACAGAACACTTAAAGGTGTACAAACAGCAAACACTTCCTGGCTTGATTGCTGATCAGCTTCCAACCTGCAGGCATGGAACATCCCGTTCACAAAACTCCACCGCAGTGGAAGCTGATACATGACTAACATACAGCTCAATACAATAAGGTGTGAGGGACACCACATTTACTGACTGTATAACTGTTAGTCACAAAATCCAACGTACCTCAGGAAGTGTGCTGACGAGCGTGAGACCTCACCCCCTCCTCTTTCACAGACTGTGCATCAAACCTGGACGTTTCTCAGCATCCGCTGCTGATGAGATGGCTCCCGAGACGACGATCTCACCCGTCTGGTCACAAGGTCGAGTCTCTGGCAAATACACACTGTGCACTCCAGTCTTAAATGCCAACATGCTCCAATCCATCCAGATGCACCTCAGCTGTGAGTCCTGACGAGTCGCAGGTGATCAGGGTGAGGTCCTGACAGCCTCAGCAACACAGCCACTCAGTCCCAAATGCACGCCACCTGGGAGGAAAACAAACAGACAAACAAACCGGCAGCCAGGCCCCCCCCAGCCATATAACAGTACCCCACCCTCACGGGAAGCCTCCCGGCGACCACACACACCTGGCCCAGGAGAAACACCCCCCTCCAGGGACCATGGCTGGAAACCGCGTCTGCGTTCGTCCTCCAACAGACTGGTTGAACTGGCTGCATCTTTGCCCTTGTTTGACAGTCTCAGCACAGGTGTGGCCAGGAGTTCCTACACCTGTGCTGTCAGCCTTTAACCAAACATGTGATTAGTCATAACACAAAACAACCAAAACACCCCCCCCCCCCGCCCCAGGGGACCGTCCCATCAAACCCCAGGGAAGGGGAGAAAAGAAAAACAACCCACATGTAAACTCACAAACAAAAATGCCAAAATACCCCCCCTCCCCCCCCCCCAAACGACACGCAGGGACCAACACCCCCCAGAGGGCCACCCGCCAGCTCCAGGAGTAATAACCACGGCCGAGGTCCCTCTGGGATCCACCGTCACCCACGGGGACTACCAGCGCCCCCCAGAGAACCACTGGTCAACCCCAGGAGACGCCTCCCCTCACGACCAATGGACCCAGCCCCGGCCGTCCACGGCTAGATGGACCCAACGCCTTTTCCCCCCCAGAGGACACCACAGTCAAACCCTGAGGGCGGAAACTGGGGGAGGGAAAACAAAAAAAAAACCCAAACCCCCCCCCCCCCCCCCCCTCCCCTCCCGGGTGCAGAGGCCACCTGGGAAACGCCCAGCACAACCTAACTGCACCCCTCCAGCAATGCCGACACTACGGCACACCCGGCTGGAGTCAGAGGAGAAGAGAGGGCACAACAAAAAACAAAGAGAAAAAACAACCCAAATACCACCCCATCACCCCCCAGGGGACCGCTCCATCTAACCCTGGGGATGTGAAACAAAAAGAAACAAAAGAAAAAAAAAACAGACCAACACACAGTTGTTTGGGTCCCCGTTTCTTTTTTTTTTGTTCTTGGTTAGCAAAGGCTACAGGGTCACACCCCCAGACAAATAGTGGACAACAAAAAAGAAAAGCCCACACAAAAACCAACTCAAAAAACACCCACACAAAATGAACTAACACAAAACAAATCAGTGAGTTATACCGTCAAGCTCAACCAAATGGAACACACCTGTTCCTACTCCAGAGCTTGACGGTACCGTGATTCAGTCACCACAAGGGGGAACCAGAGTGCTAAAAATGAAAAAACCCCTTGGGCGACAGAAAAAAACAAACGAGCTGCTTTTGTGTGCGCAGCTGAGTGCAACACACAACCAAAATGTGCTCAACTAAATAACGCCGGAGCTGATACAACAGACGCAGTAGTTACCTTTGTCCGGGGAAACGGGGCTACGACTGTAGCACAGGAAGCCCAGCGACCCGTGCTAACAGAGCTCCGCCGTGCGCGTGAACCCATTACAAACGCACTCTTGCAGCTCCCGTTTACACCTCTTATCCGGTCGGAGTGTGACGCGAAGCCGTCGCCAGTCACACTCCACCACGATCCACGGATGAGGCACAACACAGGAACACGGCTGCAAGAGAGCACAAATTAGTATCCAGTAATGGGTCTCAAACACGCACCTTCCGGGCGGAGAGCCCCGCAACTGATCCGGATAACCACTGAACGTATGCTGCCGCCTTCCCGGCGCGTTACCGTCTCTGCTACCGCTGGGTCCGTGATGTTTGGCCAGAGACTACTGTTATGTGTCGGACGCAGCTCGGAGAACCGACCAGCGTTTGAAGGACCCAGTATGAAATAAGCAGAGCACGGTTCAAAGGCTAACTGAATTTAATACATAACAGTGATAATATAATAACAAAAGGTGCGGCCTGGTGTGGTGCGCTCCCAGCAGCGCTAACGGTCCGGAGCCAGAAGCTGTTTCGGACCCAAGGACCCCGCCGACACCCCCCAGGTGGCCGCAACAACCGAGTCTGTGAAAGAAGGAACCATTATGTGAGTCCACACTCTACACACAGAACACTTAAAGGTGTACAAACAGCAAACACTTCCTGGCTTGATTGCTGATCAGCTTCCAACCTGCAGGCATGGAACATCCAGTTCACAAAACTCCACCGCAGTGGAAGCTGATACATGACTAACATACAGCTCAATACAATAAGGTGTGAGGGACACCACATTTACTGACTGTATAACTGTTAGTCACAAAATCCAACGTACCTCAGGAAGTGTGCTGACGAGCGTGAGACCTCACCCCCTCCTCTTTCACAGACTGTGCATCAAACCTGGACGTTTCTCAGCATCCGCTGCTGATGAGATGGCTCCCGAGACGACGATCTCACCCGTCTGGTCACAAGGTCGAGTCTCTGGCAAATACACACTGTGCACTCCAGTCTTAAATGCCAACATGCTCCAATCCATCCAGATGCACCTCAGCTGTGAGTCCTGACGAGTCGCAGGTGATCAGGGTGAGGTCCTGACAGCCTCAGCAACACAGCCACTCAGTCCCAAATGCACGCCACCTGGGAGGAAAACAAACAGACAAACAAACCGGCAGCCAGGCCCCCCCCAGCCATATAACAGATTGGGTAACAAGGTGCATGTGTGGAGGGAAGATTCTAGAAAGGGGGTGTGGCTAGTGGCCAAAGAGTAAGCACTGTGCAAGATAGTGAAGGAAGGGGAACAGAGTGGAGTGATGTAACAGAGAAAGACACATTAGCTGGCGGCAAGAGTGTGAGTGAATGGAAACACAAAGCAGACATAAACAAGATGGAAGACAAAGACATGGGGCAGGTGTAGTGAAGTGAAGTAACATAAATAACTGGGCATGAGACGAGAAGACTTGATGGGAGGTGCGGAGTGGAAACAAATGGCAAAAGCAGAACCGAGCTACAATGGGAATCATTGGGCAGAATACAATACAATGACAAACCAGGCATGAACATGAAAACTGAAAGAAGACAAAGATAAAACTAAGCTGGACTGAATAAGAAAACAGAGTGGTAAAACAAACCAAAAATAAAACAGACTAATGAAACCTGACACCAAAGCACAACAGATAATATAACAAATGAGAAGGACAAAATAAACAAATGGTAAACAATGGAAACACAAACTGGCTGAACAAAACAAGAACAAAACTGGACAATGGCTAAAGTATAAAAGTAGCAAAGAAACAAAGTGACAAAGCAAAATAGAACATAGCAGAAACACATGATGAAAATAAACCACTAATAAATCAAAGCGGGAACAGAAGATGCTGCAAAGAAAGGGGCAAAAAAGGGATCAAGGTGTTGTGGCTGGCGTGACTGGCTGGCTTTTGTTTGTCTTCTGTTTCTGTCTTTTGGTTTTCCTCCCAGGTGGTGCGCATTTGGGACTGAGTGGCTGTGTAGCTGAGTTTATCAGGACCTCACCCTGATCACCTGAGGCTGATCACGTGCAGCTCGTCAGGACTCACAGCTGTGGTGCATCTACATGGATTGGAACATGGTGGCATTTAAGTCTGGAGTACACAGTGTGTATTTGCCAGAGATTCGACCTTGTGACCAGACGGGTGAGATCGTCGTCTCGAGAGACATCTCATCATCATTGGATGCAGAGAACGTCCAGGTTTGATGCATGGTCTGTGAAAGAGGAGGGGGTGAGGTCTCACGCTCGTCAGCACACTTCCTGAGGTACGTTAGGTTTTGTGACTAACATTTGTACAGTCAGTAAATGTGGTGTCCCTCACACCTTATTGTATTGAGCTGTTATGTTAGTCGTTTTAATCAGC
Organism: Thalassophryne amazonica; assembly: GCF_902500255.1. NCBI lineage: Eukaryota > Metazoa > Chordata > Actinopteri > Batrachoidiformes > Batrachoididae > Thalassophryne > Thalassophryne amazonica. The sequence goes on from NC_047106.1 coordinate 136,585,982, forward strand.
TTCCACTGCAGTTGAGTTATGTGAACTGGCTGTTCCATGCCTGCAGGGAGGGAAGCTGATTAGTAATTAAGCCAGGAAGTGTTTGCTGTTTGTACACCTTTGAGCGGTCTCTCTGTGTGTGGAGTGTGAACTCACATGATGATTTTTTCTTTCACAGACTAGGTTTGTCGCGGCCACCTGGGGGGTGTCGGCGGGGTCCTTGGGTCCAAACTGTTTCTGGCTCTGGACCGTTTGTGCAGCTGGGAGCGCACCGTAATTACCACCTCGCAGACCGCGCACTTATTTGTTGTATTATCACATCACTGTTATGTTTATTAAACTCTGTTATCCTTTGTACCGTGCTCTGCTTATTTTATACTGGGTCCTTCAAACGCTGGTCGGTTCTCCGGGCTGCGTCCGACACATAACACAAGGCCTGGAACAGGGCTGGTCATGACAACAGGTCTTCCCAAACTAGTTAAACAAATAAATAAAAAACGTGAATTCTACTCCATAAAGTACAATAAATAATTTGGTCAAATTACCAGACAGAGTTTGTTCTATTTGGCCTGGTCGCACTGACTGACCAGTGAGTCTAGTAGAGTCTAGTCTGAGACATGTATTCGTGAATTTTCACAGTGTCTTTGAGGTCAGTGCTGTGTTAGCATGCAAAAGGTTAAATAGTAAGCAAGCTAAGCAGCAAACGATTTATGAAAGGAAATGAATTCATCGTTATGTCTTTTATTTATGTCTTGTCTCAGAGTGATGCTGAAAAACTAATTCATGCATTTGTTTCCTCTAGGCTGGACTATTGTAATTCATTATTATCAGGTTGTCCTAAAAGTTCCCTAAAAAGCCTTCAGTTGGTTCAGAATGCTGCAGCTAGAGTACTGACGGGGACTAGCAGGAGAGAGCATATCTCACCCGTGTTGGCCTCCCTTCATTGGCTTCCTGTTAATGCTAGAATAGAATTTAAAATTCTTCTTCTTACTTATAAGGTTTTGAATAATCAGGTCCCATCTTATCTTAGGGACCTCGTAGTACCATATTACCCCATTAGAGCGCTTCGCTCTCAGACTGCGGGCTTACTTGTAGTTCCTAGGGTTTGTAAGAGTAGAATGGGAGGCAGAGCCTTCAGCTTTCAGGCTCCTCTCCTGTGGAACCAGCTCCCAATTCAGATCAGGGAGACAGATACCCTCTCTACTTTTAAGATTAGGCTTAAAACTTTCCTTTTCGCTAAGGCTTATAGTTAGGGCTGGATCGGGTGACCCTGGACCATCCCTTGGTTATGTTGCTTTAGACGTAGACTGTGTTTCATAATTATTGTATGGCCTTGCCTTGCAATGTGGAGCGCCTTGGGGCAACTGTTTGTTGTGATTTGGCGCTATACAAGAAAAAAGTTGATTGATTGATTGATTATGTTGCTCTACATTTGCAGAATTTTGACTTCCCCCTGCCCAGCTCCCTGAGGGTGTTTGAAATGGTAGTAGACCCCCAGCAGGAGTACCCACTGGTGTGTATAGGTGTGTCTCAAGGGTCAAATCCTAATGTGCCGATCAGTTTGGAATACATCAACCTCAACTCCAACACTTCTTGGTTCTCCAGCACCGGCCACGGTAGGTGGACATTTATTGTAGGAGCCATAACAGATCTTTAAAATACAGCCGACACATGGAAGTAGATAAATCCACAAAGATCTACAAACACATATCCATGATAAATTTCTCCAGATTATTTATGTTACTGCTGTTGTTGTTAATGGTGAAATATGTGTGTGACCTGCAGAGAAACCATCCCCTGACAGAGTGAAGGTAAACCAGTTGGACAGTGAAACCCTGCTTGTCCTTGTAGATAGTAAGTAAGCATGAACTTTATTTAACCTTTTTATTAATCATTGAAAATATTTACATTCCAGTATGCTGACAAGGTCTTGAGAAAAACAGAATTAGGTTGTTGTGTGATGACGTTTTTGCCACCTGGCTGATAGATGCAGCAGATAGATGGTTACTTTCGAGAAGTGAAGATGGACCAGTTGTCTACCTGGGTGGTTGCCAAACAGGATCCAGGTTGTGGTGGATGTAACGTGGTGTGACACCAGTAAATGCTCCCAGAATTGATTGGACCTGTTTCCAACACAAATCTGGAATCCACCATCAACAATAATTAAAAGGGTCATCAGGAGATGACATATCCCCCTGATCCCCACAAATCAGTAATACAAAGTGTCGGGAATTGCCCAAGTACACACTTATACCAAATATGAGTGAAATTGGTCAACTGGTTCTTGAGATGTCATGCTAACAAATGACAATATCTTGAATATGTTGATGTGACCTTGAAATTTATCCAAAGGTCACTGTCATCGACTGGTTTTGGGGATCACCTGACTACACCCTTATGCTAAATATGAATGAAACTGATCAGCTGGTTCTTGAGGTATTGCGCTAACAAGCTAAACTGGACAGAGGGACAGATGGATGGACAGACAGACATGCTGACTGCTATATCCCTCCATATTTCATACCGGGGATAATAACCATAATAATAAGAAACAATGGTCTTCGTGTCCACTGGGACCCTCTGAATAGCAACAAGGCCTGATAATCATTTTTAAAGAGCTGGCTGTCTTTATTTTGTTATGGTACATTTTGCGTGTTAAAAGATGCCAACATGGCCCAAAGGCTGTCTTCAGTATTTCAACTTATAGGCTATTTACACGTACAGGCACGGTCACCAACAACATAACACATGTAATGTTAAACCTCTGGGGTCGACGCCACCGTATACAACGGCTAAGACCAAGCTTTACTAAATTATAAATAACCTTTGAATGATATGAGATAGAAACGTACTTTTTTTTTTTACTGAAAAGTTAACTCCGCGGACTTTCGAGCCAGCCATTGGCCATCTTTGTACTCCTCATAGAAGTTGTGTGATGATGTGCGCAATGTGAGTGTCTAATCAGAATTGGTTCACCGTCACATGGTTTTCCAAAATCCAATTGCAGGGCAGATTTACTTCACGTGAAAAGCCAAAGATCGTTTTCAGGAGTGATGTGTTACTAGTTGGCTCGTTTGAATAGCCCCCTGGGTGCTCCAATGAGTACATACTATTAGTACATACTCAGTGCACCCTGCGCCATTACGCACAGCGATCAGTGAAAGCAGGAGCACACAGAGAGCCTCTGATGACAATCTCACGTACTCAAACAGAGTGTGTAACTATCAGGATTGCTCCACTAGTTTGCATGTGAATGTTACTGGATAACTCTGTTGCTTTCTCTGCGTGAAGCATTATTTACTATATCAATGGACAAAAAAACGCAAAGACCATTTTGTATATATTGTTCAAAATGTGCATTTGTGTTTATTGTTTGAACCTTTTTGTTGTTCAGTCTTTCACACAAGACCTCAAATTACCTTTATAAAGTGTCAAAATAGTTGTTTATTATAGTTTGCTGTGTGTTTTGAATAAATGTGTGGAAAATAAATTTTCGCTTTATTTTTTCCTTGCCTATTTTTGATTGTAAACCTTTATTACACTTATAAAACACAACAAAAACATATATATTCTGAAAGCACATGTTGTCCTGAAAAAAAGGAGACATAAAACTTGATTGTGGGATGCAGGGAGAGCTGTTAACAGCAATAATAAAACATTTATGCCAGGCGAGTGAACTGTCCAAAAAATGCCCTTGGACCCCAGAGGGTTAATATGAATACATTTTTGAGTATTGTCCACATTTTATGTGACACAAAACACTGCCTGCTCAACAAACAAGAAACAGCTTGTAAAAAGTCTCCTCATTTGAGACCTGTTACTAAAAGCATTTCCTCTTACAACCTCTTCCTGACACATGTCATCGTTCCCACATGTCTGAAGGCCTCCACCATTGTCCCCATCCCCAAAAAACCTGCCACAGACAGCCTGAATGATTAGAGACTCATCGCCATGACATCTGTAAACATGAAGTACTGGAGTGATCAGTCTCCCAGCACACCAGAGACTGTCTCCCTCCTTCCCTCCCTCCATCCCCACCAGTTTGCTTATACGGCAAACTGGTCTACAGAGGACATAGCCCTCACTCTCCACACAGCGCTGAGCCACCTGGAAAACAAGAAAAGCTATTTGAGGATGTTCTTTGTGGACTACATCTCAGCATTTAACACCATCATCCTGGACATTCTTTCACCAAACTGCTGAAATTACAGATCCCCTCCCCACCTGTAACTGAATTAAAAACTTTCTGACAAGCTACCCATAGTCTGTGAGACTTGGCCCCCACCACCTCTCTACACTCACACTCAGCACTGGCTCCCCTCAAGGCTGCATTCTGATCCCTCTACTTTACACTCTGTACACCTACGACTGCTCTGCAACTCGTCCAACCACCACATCATAAAATATGTGAATGATACCACAGTGTTTGGAGTCATCTCCAACAGGGACAAGACAGCATACAAGGCTGAGGTGGAGAAACTGTCCCTCTGGTGCTCAGAGAACAACCTGATCCTGAAAGTTCATTCATAAGACAAAAGAACTCATCGTGGACTTCAGAAAGAACAGACAGGACCACCCCCTCCTCCTCATGAATGGAGAACAGATGGAAACTGTCACCACCTTCAGGTTTCTGGGCACCCACATCTCTGCAGACCACTCCTGGACCTCCAACATCAGGGCTCTGGTTAAGAACGGTCAGCAGCGGCTACACTTCCTGTGTATCCTCAGGAAGAACAACCTGGACAGGAAGCTGCTGCTGGCCATCCAACACTCCTCAGTGGAGAGCGTACTGACATACTGTCTGTGTGTGTGGTACGCGGGCTCCACAACCGAAGACAGGAAAGTATTGCGGAGGGTCATAAACACTGCCCAAAAGATCACTGGCTGTCCTCTGCCCAGCCTGGAAACCATCACCATATCCTGCTACCTGAGGAAAACTAAGGCCATCGCAGGAGACCCCACACACCCTGCCCACCCCCCGTTTGACATGTTACCCTCCAGGAGACCCTACAGGTAAACAAAGTCCCACGCCATCAGTCTGACAAACAGCTTCAACCCCTGGGCCATGGATACACACACACTCACCCACAGACCTACTCCCATAAACACCCCCCCCCCCCCCCCCCCGGCCCAGAGAACAACAAACAACTCTATCTATCTATCTATCTATCTATCTATCTATCTATCTATCTATCTATCTATCTATCTATCTATCTATCTATCTATCTATCTATCTATCTATCTATCTATCTATCTATCTATATGTTTATATGTATGTATTTCAAATCTCCAGCAAAACTGAAATATTTTGTACACTCTGTTGTATAGGTTTTCCTTGTGCATTAAGATACACTTTTTAAATAATTACTTTAATACTGTTTTAACCCTGCCGTTTCCTTTACACGTTCTTCATGCACAAAAACACATTAACACAAGTTAAAATCTTGTAATTGCAGCAAATGAACACCTTCAGCCCATCAGCTTTATCTAAACATATTTATTACATCTGTCAAGCAGGTATTACAATCATCTGTGTTTATTTATTGTCTGTCTGTCTGCCTGTTAGCCGGATTACATCTAAACTACTGCACAGATTTTGGTGAAATTTTCACCACAGATAGATATTAGGCCATGGAAGAATCCATTACATTTTGGAGGTGATCCGGATCCGGATTAAGTTTCACTTTATATAGGCTTTGAAGGATTACTTTTAGCAGGATTGTGTCAAAACTACTGAACAGATTTTGACAACGTTTTCAACACAGATAGATATTAGGGCATGGAAGATCCCAGTGAATTTTGGAGGTGATCTGGATCTGGAGCTGTTCAGAAGAACAGCGTAGTTTGATTAAAAAGTTGATTGGAGAGGGGAAAACTTATACGCAGGTGCAAAAAATTATAGGCTGTTCATCTACAATGATCTCCAATGCTTTAAAATGGACAAAAAACCAGAGTCGCATTGAAGAAAACAATAAACAACCATCAAAATGGATAGAAGAATAACCAGAATGGCAAAGGCTCACCCATTGATCAGCTCCAGGATGATCAAAGACAGTCTGGAGTTACCTGTAAGTGCTGTGACAGTTAGAAGATGCCTGTGTGAAGCTAATTTATGTGCAAGAATCCCCCGCAAAGTCCCTCTGTTAAATAAAAGACATGTGCAGAAGAGGTTACAATTTGCCAAAGAACACATCAACTGGCCTAAAGAGAAATGGAGGAATATTTTTTGGACTGATGAGAGTAAAATTGTTCTTTTTGGGTCCAAGGGCTGCAGACAGTTTGTGAGATGACCCCCAAACTCTGAATTCAAGCCACAGTTCACAGTGAAGACAGTGAAGCATGGTGGTGCAAGCATCATGATATGGGCATGTTTCTCCTACTATGGTGTTGGGCCTATATATCGCATACCAGGTATCATGGATCAGTTTGGATATGTCAAAATACTTAAAGAGGTCATGTTGCCTTATGCTGAAGAGGACATGCCCTTGAAATGGGTGTTTCAACCAGACAATGACCCCAAACACACTAGTAACTGAGCAAAATCTTGGTTCCAAACCAACAAAATTAATGTTTTGGAGTGGCCTGCCCAATCCCTGGACCTAAATCCAATTGAGAACTTGTGGGGTGACATCAAAAAAGCTGTTTCTGAAGCAAAACCAAGAAATGTTGAATGTTGGAATGTTGTTAAAGAATCTTGGAGTGGAATAACAGCTGAAAGGTGCCACAAGTTGGTTGACGCCATGCCTCGCAGATGTGAAGAAATCATGAAAAACTGTGGCTATACAACTAAATACTAGTTTAGTGATTCACAGGATTGCTAAAAAAGCAGTTTGAACATAATAGTTTTGAGTTTGTAGCATCAACAGCAGATGCTACTATTATTGTGAACACCCCCTTTTCTACTTTTTTTACTAATAGCCCAATTTCATAGCCTTAAGAGTGTGCATATCATGAATGCTTGGTCTTGTTGGATTTGTGAGAATCTACTGAATCTACTGGTACCTTGTTTCCCATGTAACAATAAGAAATATACTCAAAACCTGGATTAATCTTTTTAGTCACATAGTACTACTATTATTCTGAACACTACTGTACGTCAAAACTACTTCACAGGTTCTCACCAAATTTGCACCACAGATTGATATTAGGCAGGGTTCTCACCAGGAATTTTTCACAGCATAGAGGAGAACTTAGCAGGGCATAGCCACGCAATGAGCATTGCAGGTGTGAGTATTGTAGGAGGGTCTGGGAGCATCCCCTGCAAGAAATTTTTGAACTTTATAACCCTTTGAAACACTATTACCTGCATTTTTAGGACCACTTTGTGTTGCTAAGTGGGACATTAAATAATGTGCAACATGTCCTTTAAAAAAAAACGAAAGCCCCCCATGCTGGTTAAATCATAGGGGCCGAAATCACAGCATAGGGGCCCCTATGCTCAAGTGCACTTGTGAGATCCCTGCTAGGGCATGAAAGACTCCACTGAATTTTGGAGGCAATCCGGATCTGCATTGGTGGACATCAGAAATCTCTGATTGCTCTTGTTTAATGATTGTTTCACAGTGGTTATGTTTAACAGTACAATACATCTAGAAGTTGAGTTAAGTAAAGACAGTTAGTTTAGTTATTTGAAGACACAATCCTGACCAGGGGTGGGCAATCATGCCATGAAGGGCCGAGACACTGCAGGTTTTCCTTGCTATCAATCGCCTCAGCAGGTGATTTCATTAATGATCAGGTGTTTACGTTTAAGGGAGAAGCTCATCAGCAAACCACTTGCTGAGGCGATTGGTTGCAAGGAAAACCTGCAGTGTCTCTGTCCAAGTTGCCCACCCCTGACCTAGAAGAATATGTTTAGTTGAATAAGTCCAATAAGGACTGGAAGGACTCTTTTTTAATAATCTCTTAATTTTGCTCTCTAAGGACTTTTAAAAAAAAAAGCCTCTTAATTTTGCTGTCTGAGTGACACCAGGGTACTTAAAAATACACACGCCCCTGAGTGTTTCTCAGCTGCCCTCAAAAATACTGGAACACTTGGTATTTTACACATTTAATTTGTTTATGCTATTTCAAATAAACAAATTTCATAAAATTAGCTTCCTTAAACAGAGGGAGTTTTTCCTTACGAGTGTCGCCTGTGTGCTTGTACTAGGGGTTGGTAAGGTTAGACTTTACTTACTTGTGTGAAGTGTTTTGAGGCAACTTTGTTGTGATTTGGCACTGTATAAACTAAATCATTTGAAACTCAACTGAATGCAGATCTCTACACCTTAATATAAATTAATTAAAAATATAAAATACAGCTTCCTGATGAAGTGGTGTAGAGGAAGTCCTGAAACTTCAGCCACAATTTTGGCAGAAAGTACATCTGAGATGAAAGCCTAGATTTGATGTTTTGGTGAAAGAAAATTTTGTATTTCTTCATTATTGATGTAAATAAAGTCCAAGACATGTTCAGTGACTTGGAAATGTTCATGTATCCATCCCCTGACTTGTCTGAAGAAAACTGGCAATAAAACTGATTATTTACAGGTGATTTACTGATTATTATTATTAATGCTATGCTTTGGTACAAGTACCTTGTGAGAGTGAAGAGCTGGTTGGCCGTTCCATGACCAGGATGGAACCCGCATTGTTCCTCTTCAATCAGAGTTTCGACTATCGGCTTTCCAGCACCCTGGAGTAGACTTTACCAGGGAGGCTGAGTAGTGTGATGCCCCTGTAATGGAAGATTTTCAAGATTCCGCTAGACAGCACCTACGTGCATGCGTGATGATATCACAACTCTGTCCGATTAGGGAGACACGGTTTCGTTCAATCACAAGAACTGCCAAGAAACTTTCTCGTGTGTGGTTGAATAACGATGTCAGTCACACAAAGAAATCAAATAATAGTGAAAAGATGTTCATTGCGGCCAGAATGTTAGTATTTTGGTTGTTGAACTTTCCTAGCAACAAGGCCCTGGTCACGCGGCACTAACAAAGGACACTGAAGCCAAAACGAAACAATAAATCTGGACTTACGTTGACTTTCAGAGACATCATTTAACCGTCGTCCAGCTTCGTTCCTGTACGAATCCCGGCGACAACTTCAACTCGTCTGGAATCCGTTTTGCTTTCTGTCTTGGTGGTTCCTCATCGTTTGCGTAATTCCCATACCATCAGCATTCTGTTTGACTCTCATCCAACTTTGTACAACCTCCCAAGTCCGATGTCTTGCACGAACATTGTACACACACACAAACGGTGGTTCATATGCCATCTTTGACTGGAGAGGCTCTGCAGCCAAGCGCACAGCCGTCTGTGTGTGTGTGTGTGTGCAATGTTTGTGCAAGACTTGGACTTGGGAGGTTGAACAAAGTGGACGACAGTCAAATGGAATGCTGATGGTATGGGAATTACACAAACGATGAGGAACTGTCAAGACAGAAAGCAAAAACGGAACACGGATTAACTGAATTCACACCACTGCAGCTTTCCTTCTTATTCCTTGTGGGTTAACAACAACAATGATAACAAAAGTACTTTCCGATACGGCGTGGAATTCACCTCCAGTGGCCATTTCACTCCCTGGACATCTGACAGCTGAGCAGGTGCATCTTGAAAATTGTCCATTTGCACACACTCTAGGCTTTTATATTTTTTTATTAATTTATATCAAGTTTTGGAGATTTGCTTTCAGTTTGAGTTTAAGGGATTTAATTTTAGAAATTTGTATTTTTGATACTTTTTTGTATTTCTTGTATTTGAAATGGCATAAACCAAGTAAAATAAAAATCATAGTCATATCATATATCATATTGATAGAGATATAATATTTGGCTTCAACAAAGAGATATGCCATACTGTCAACTAGCTGAAAACTTTGAATATTAATTTACATCTACATTAAAAAAAAATACTTGAAGTGGCAGAGGGTTTAGAGGGCTGTCTGTAATTATGGGGTCTGGGGGCCTTTGCTCCCCCGAAGTTGAAGGTTTTAGCCATGCTAATGCTCCCCAGAAGCATTTTCTGAACAAAAAAGTCTGAAGGGCCTAAATGACATGGTGAGATGCTGAAGAGCTTCACTCCTTCAGGTCTGCGACATATACATAATTAATAAACAAATTTAAAATGAGGTTTATCTTCATAATTAAATTGTTTATTTAATGGAGAAAAAGAATAATTTGATTTCATTGGCGTGGGAACGCTAGTAACATGTCACTTTAGATTTTCTTGTGACCCACAGATGAAAACCAAAAATTAGGGAAAAAAGGGCAAACACTACATGATCAAATTTCTGTCAAACCTAAAACTTTTGCAGATTAGTTCATGCTAAATATTTATACACTTTGCCTAATATTTACAGCATCAAGCTAAATATTTAGCTAAATGTTGAGACAAATTTCCACCTTAATAAAAAGAACTCATTGGGTAAAGGGGTAAAATATGACGCATATGACGTAATTTCTCAACTTATGGGGGACAAACCACGGGATTTTCAGTGGGCTTTTGGGCAAATTACATGTAAACAAAGTGAAAATGCAAAGAAAAAATGATGATGTCATTGTCCTTTGGCCTCCATATTAGAAATATTACTAGGACTGCTTTCTTCCACCTGCAAAAAAAGATTTGTCCCATCCTGTCTATGGCTTATGCTGAGACCCATGCTGATCCATGCGCTCCTCTCTTCATCGGAGGTCACTAAAATTAACATTAAATCGGTGTGTAACTTTGCAAAAACAATGTCGGACTCTGTAGTTTTCTCTGGGCCCCTCCCCAATCGGACCGGGAGTGACATGTTTAGCCGCATGTTCTCCTTGAATTGCTGGCTGTCTGAGTGGTGTCCAGAAAATGAGGTGGGCTTCATAGATAATTGGCAAAGCTTCTGGGGAAAACCTGGTCTTGTTAGGAGAGACGGCATCCATCCCACTTTGGATGGAGCAGCTCTCATTTCTAGAAATCTGGCCAATTTTCTTAAATCCTCCAAACCGTGACTATCCAGGGTTGGGACCAGGAAGCAGAGTTGTAGTCTTACACACCTCTCTGCAGCTTCTGTCCCCCTGCCATCCCCTCATTACCCCATCCCCATAGAGACGGTGCCTGCTCCCAGACCACCAACAACCAGCAAAAATCTATTTAAGCATAAAAATTCAAAAATAAAAAATAATATAGCACCTTCAACTGCACCACAGACTAAAACAGTTAAATGTGGTCTATTAAACATTAGGTCTCTCTCTTCTAAGTCCCTGTTGGTAAATGATATAATAATTGATCAACATATTGATTTATTCTGCCTTACAGAAACCTGGTTACAGCAGGATGAATATGTTAGTTTAAATGAGTCAACACCCCCGAGTCACACTAACTGTCAGAATGCTCGTAGCACGGGCCGAGGCGGAGGATTAGCAGCAATCTTCCATTCCAGCTTATTAATTAATCAAAAACCCAGACAGAGCTTTAATTCATTTGAAAGCTTGTCTCTTAGTCTTGTCCATCCAAACTGGAAGTCCCAAAAACCAGTTTTATTTGTTATTATCTATCATCCACCTGGTCGTTACTGTGAGTTTCTCTGTGAATTTTCAGACCTTTTGTCTGACTTAGTGCTTAGCTCAGATAAGATAATTATAGTGGGCGATTTTAACATCCACACAGATGCTGAGAATGACAGCCTCAACACTGCATTTAATCTATTATTAGACTCTATTGGCTTTGCTCAAAAAGTAAATGAGTCCACCCACCACTTTAATCATATCTTAGATCTTGTTCTGACTTATGGTATGGAAATAGAAGACTTAACAGTATTCCCTGAAAACTCCCTTCTGTCTGATCATTTCTTAATAACATTTACATTTACTCTGATGGACTACCCAGCAGTGGGGAATAAGTTTCATTACACTAGAAGTCTTTCAGAAAGCGCTGTAACTAGGTTTAAGGATATGATTCCTTCTTTATGTTCTCTAATGCCATATACCAACACAGTGCAGAGTAGCTACCTAAACTCTGTAAGTGAGATAGAGTATCTCGTCAATAGTTTTACATCCTCATTGAAGACAACTTTGGATGCCTGACTCCGTGGTATAACTCACAAACTCGTAGCTTAAAGCAGATAACCCGTAAGCTGGAGAGGAAATGGCGTCTCACTAATTTAGAAGATCTTCACTTAGCCTGGAAAAAGAGTCTGTTGCTCTATAAAAAAGCCCTCCGTAAAGCTAGGACATCTTTCTACTCATCACTAATTGAAGAAAATAAGAACAACCCCAGGTTTCTTTTCAGCACTGTAGCCAGGCTGACAAAGAGTCAGAGCTCTATTGAGCTGAGTATTCCATTAACTTTAACTAGTAATGACTTCATGACTTTCTTTGCTAACAAAATTTTAACTATTAGAGAAAAAATTACTCATAACCATCCCAAAGACGTACCGTTATCTTTGGCTGCTTTCAGTGATGCCGGTATTTGGTTAGACTCTTTCTCTCCAATTGTTCTGTCTGAGTTATTTTCATTAGTTACTTCATCCAAACCATCAACATGTTTATTAGACCCCATTCCTACCAGGCTGCTCAAGGAAGCCCTACCATTATTTAATGCTTCGATCTTAAATATGATCAATCTATCTTTGTTAGTTGGCTATGTACCACAGGCTTTTAAGGTGGCAGTAATTAAACCATTACTTAAAAAGCCATCACTTGACCCAGCTATCTTAGCTAATTATAGGCCAATCTCCAACCTTCCTTTTCTCTCAAAAATTCTTGAAAGGGTAGTTGTAAAACAGCTAACTGATCATCTGCAGAGCAATGGTCTATTTGAAGAGTTTCAGTCAGGTTTTAGAATTCATCATAGTACAGAAACAGCATTAGTGAAGGTTACAAATGATCTTCTTATGGCCTCAGACAGTGGACTCATCTCTGTGCTTGTTCTGTTAGACCTCAGTGCTGCTTTTGATACTGTTGACCATAAAATTTTATTACAGAGATTAGAGCATGCCATAGGTATTAAAGGCACTGCGCTGCGGTGGTTTGAATCATATTTGTCTAATAGATTACAATTTGTTCATGTAAATGGGGAATCTTCTTCACAGACTAAAGTTAATTATGGAGTTCCACAAGGTTCTGTGCTAGGACCAATTTTATTCACTTTATACATGCTTCCCTTAGGCAGTATTATTAGACGGTATTGCTTAAATTTTCATTGTTACGCAGATGATACCCAGCTTTATCTATCCATGAAGCCAGAGGACACACACCAATTAGCTAAACTGCAGGATTGTCTTACAGACATAAAGACATGGATGACCTCTAATTTCCTGCTTTTAAACTCAGATAAAACTGAAGTTATTGTACTTGGCCTCATAAATCTTAGAAACATGGTGTCTAACCAGATCCTTACTCTGGATGGTAATGCCATCCAGAGTAAGGATCTAGTAATACTCTAGTAATACTGACCTCTAGTAATACTGTGAGAAATCTTGGAGTCATTTTTGATCAGGATATGTCATTCAAAGCGCATATTAAACAAATATGTAGGACTGCTTTTTTGCATTTACGCAATATCTCTAAAATCAGAAAGGTCTTGTCTCAGAGTGATGCTGAAAAACTAATTCATGCATTTATTTCCTCTAGGCTGGACTATTGTAATTCATTATTATCAGGTTGTCCTAAAAGTTCCCTAAAAAGCCTTCAGTTAATTCAAAATGCTGCAGCTAGAGTACTGACGGGGACTAGAAGGAGAGACCATATCTCACCCATATTGGCCTCTCTTCATTGGCTTCCTGTTAATTCTAGAATAGAATTTAAAATTATTCTTCTTACTTATAAGGTTTTGAATAATCAGGTCCCATCTTATCTTAGGGACCTCGTAGTACCATATCACCCCAATAGAGCGCTTCGCTCTCAGACTGCAGGCTTACTTGTAGTTCCTAGGGTTTGTAAGAGTAGAATGGGAGGCAGAGCCTTCAGCTTTCAGGCTCCTCTCCTGTGGAACCAGCTCCCAATTCAGATCAGGGAGACAGACACCCTCTCTACTTTTAAGATTAGGCTTAAAACTTTCCTTTTTGCTAAAGCTTATAGTTAGGGCTGGATCAGGTGACCCTGAACCATCCCTTAGTTATGCTGCTATAGATGTAGACTGCTGGGGGGTTCCCATGATGCACTGTTTCTTTCTCTTTTTGCTCTGTATGCACCACTCTGCATTTAATCATTAGTGATCGATCTCTGCTCCCCTCCACAGCATGTCTTTTTCCTGGTTCTCTCCCTCAGCCCCAACCAGTCCCAGCAGAAGACTGCCCCTCCCTGAGCCTGGTTCTGCTGGAGGTTTCTTCCTGTTAAAAGGGAGTTTTTCCTTCCCACTGTAGCCAAGTGCTTGCTCACAGGGGGTCATTTTGACCATTGGGGTTTTACATAATTATTGTATGGCCTTGCCTTACAATATAAAGCGCCTTGGGGCAACTGTTTGTTGTGATTTGGCGCTATATAAAAAAATTGATTGATTGATTGATTGATCTCTTCTAGATTAGACTACTGCAATGTTCTATTTTCTGGTTTACCGCAGTCTAGCATTAGGGCTCTCCAATTGGTTCAAAATGCTGCAGCCAGACTTTTGACACGAAGCAGAAAGTTTGACCACATTGCACCCATTCTGGCATCCCTTCACTGGCTTCCTGTCCCAGTGAGATCAGATTTTAAGGTTCTGCTACTAGTCTATAGTCTGGCACCTCCCTACCTAGCTGACCTAATTAAACCTTACGTACCGGCCCGGGCTTTACGTTCTCAGGGTGCAGGACTACTTTGTGTCCCTAATGTGAATAAGACGTCTGCGGGTCACAGAGCTTTCTCTTATCGTGCCCCTGTTGTGTGGAATGATTTCCCTGCGTCAATAAAACAGTCAGATTCTGTGGAGATTTTCAAGTCCAGACTTAAGACGCACTTCTTTTCCCTTTCATATGGCTAGCATACTGGTACAGTTTTGTTTTATGTTTTTTACTCTTTTAATTCATTTATTAGTAATTGGAGCGGGCCGCGGCCTCAACGTCACCTAAATTCTGGGACTTTTAGTGACGTTTAGGGCTAGTGGCCGGCGATCACCTTAGTATTTCTTCTGTTTCTCTTGTTGTTTAATGCTGGTAAATTATACAGTATTTTTTGTCTTTCTGATGCCTGATTGTTTTTTTTTTTTGTTTTTTTTCTCTGTTTAAGGTGCAGCTCCATCCAGAGATGGGAGTTGTGTTTGTGTTGGCGACCCTCCTGTCCTGTGCACCAACAGCAATTCTTGTATATTCGTCCGTGAATTGTTCTGTGAATTATTTCTGTAATTTATGTGTGTAGCATGGCCCAAGCAGAGGGTCACCCCTTCAGTCTGGTCTGCTTGAGGTTTCTTCCTCACAGGGAGTTTTTTTCTTACCATTGTTGCTCTGGGGGTTGGTAAGGTTAGACCATACCTGTGTGAAGCGCTTTGAGGCAACTCTGTTGTGATTTGGCGCTATATAAATGAAAATAAATTAAAATTGAAATTGAAAATGTGAAGCAAATTAATACAGGGAAAATTGCAAGATGCTGTGTTTTGCTTTGATGGTGATTAGCGGCAACTTAAATGCTTAAACAGAGTTTCCCAATATGAAACCATATGAGGGTATTGGAAAGAACATTATTTTGTTGAAGACTTTGTTTTCCACAGAATCTGTACATATAGTTGGCCTGGAGGGGGAGCTGAAGAGCAACAGAACTCTTCCACAGGAGACCACCTTCACTGTTGATGTGGAATCAATCGGTACAGAACCACTCGCATCACGTTTTTGTTGGTTGGAGTTGTCTTTCCATCTGTCTGATTGTGTGTCTTTCTGTCTAGTATACTTTGAAGACACGCTGTTAGCAGTGTGGCGGCATGGATGGCAAAGAAGAGGACAAGGATTTACTAAGGTTCTGCAGGAATCCGTAGACCCAAAGAAGATCCACAGACTTGTGCACTCGGACAGGTTCAGTTTTACTCACTGCTGCACTTCTAAATTATTTGCTCATTGCACACTTGATTCTAAATCAATTTAAACCAGTGTGATTCGTGTGGGTTAATTGGCACAGCCTGAAAACTATGTTATGTCAGTACATGTTATGGTCGGTACACGTTATGTGGAGTCTTTTTGATGGATGCACTAAATATAGACTGTAAGCCATCACCCACAGGTTTTCTATAGACACCAGGAACCGCTGCTATGCAGTCTATATCTCGGAGTTGCCATGTTGGCAGCTGCAGCACCTCTGACTAGGGCTGCCACCCATCCCTTAAAATACAGAATTGCCATTTATTTGACAATCAATTGTTGCATCCGTATTGAATCAATACGGGATGTAAATTGTTCTGTGTGTTCACACACTCATCAAAACACAATAATGAACAAAATAAAACACAGGAAATATTAAGGGCTGCCAATGTCATCTCTGTACCTCGTGTCGGGTCCTCACTACAGGACCAGACACGAGGTTCGACTCTTCAAATTCACGTCTGTATCTCCGTGTGCCCACCTTTCTGGTCCTGTCATGGGTTGCCTGGTTGCCTGGCATGAAACTCCACCACATTACAGACGTGAGTGGGAAGAATTGAGCCCCTGGCTTGACAGCGTTAGTGGCAATGGGTACAAGGCAAACCGTAAGCAAACAAGTATTTCTATTTTTTATTTCCTCTTAAAGTAAAAATGTCCTCAATTTAAAGATTAAAATTAATGGCTTGTTCTCCTTAATATTTATGTTAATTATGGTGCACTTCAGTGACTGCCCTGAGGAGCCGGAGTGGGCGTCTTTTATTTTCATTCCTGAAAGGTGGCAACCCTCCTGCTGACTTTGGCTACATCACGACAAACCCGTAAATGGGTAAAGAGGTAACAGGCTAAATATTTTGGGGGACTGCGCAGTGGTTCTCATCACGCTTTGCTTTGGTGTGGCCATAAAAAGTTATGAGTCGGCTAGATTCTTAGTAATCATGCATTAAATGAACCTAATGGTTCAGGCTATGGATAGCTGCTAAAAGTGCTAATTGCATTAGCATACAACATTAAGAGTTTCACTCAGTGTGAATATTACCGCAGGGACATCTTAAATGATCCGTTAGGATATTTCACCACACAAGTCACATTATTCCAGGTGTTTGCAATAAAATGCTCTAAACAACACACAGCCCTCCGCAATGACTCATAACTTTTAATGCTCACAACAAAGCAAAACTATGAGAACCACGGCACAGTCCCCAAAAACGTGATTTAATAAACACCTGAACTGAGGCTAGCCTGTTAGCTTAGCTGGTTCAGACTTGAAGACAGGGGCGTGGTCAACCATCTTTCATCACACAATGGAGTCACCCACGCTCCACTTCTTTACCATTTATAGGTTTCTCGTGACGTGGCAGAGCACTGATATTGCTGCCAACATGGTGACTCATCTCGACTGTTCTGGGTCTCTATAGGAAATTTATGGGTGGAGTTTGACCAGTATATATACAGTCTGTGTGTGCAGTCTTTTTGCAAGGTGCACACTATAGACGCCTTTATGGTGTCAAATCTCACGCGTAACCACGTTCTCGCTGGGGAGGTCGAGATTTCGTTGTCAGTGTAAACAAGCGTTTGAGGCAACTTGTTTGCAACATTGCATCGTTATGGAGGTGAGTTCAACCAAAATATGTATTTAGGTGTTTAAATAAGATAATCGTGAGTCTTTAATGTGAGTTTTATTTTTTAAAAAGCGTGTTGTTGTTAGGGTTACGTGTCAGGAACTGGTTCTTTTCGGGTATCTTTAAGAAATGATTCGATCCATCAACATCAATAGCCTTTTTGCTTAACGATTCCCTTATCAGTCTTTCAGAGTGGCCGTTGTTTTGGGAGATGTTTGTCAGGAAAATGATCATTTCTCTACATTGATTACAGACCCTGCAGCGGGTCTGTATAATCAACCGTTTCTGCAGCGTGGCTTTGCTTTGAACCAAGCAGTGCTTCGATCTTCGATTTGCTGCTTTGTTTTTTCTTTGTTTTATTTCGCTTTATCTTAATTTTTCCCTGCAAAAACCCTAAAGAGCATATGTCTGTGAGTAATATTTACCTTTTTTATGTTAAACAGACCTGTTATGGTCTTCTGAAACAGTTGATAGATGTATTTTATAACTTAAAAACGAGCTGATGCTAACATGTTAGCATGTCTATGGCGTTTTCAATGTTAAAGTTAGCATTAAGCTTAGCCATTATCAAGCCTCCCTCCCCAGCACGCAAAATATTCTGGGATACTCTAAAACCATGAATATAAAGTGGTCTGCAGCTCATTTTTGGAGATACAGGTTCAGGTAACTTTATTTGTACCCGTAGGTAGATTTGGCTTGCAGCACAGAAAACAGAAAAAAGGCGTCCATGTTAGTCAACACAACAACAACAATAAAAAAAACACTAAAAATACTAACAAAGAACATACACAAAACAAGTTAACAAACACCACCAAGGACTCACAACCTTAAAACCACTAAAAAGATGGTCAGCTTAAAACTAGTGTGCAAAGGGCAAATAAATAAATAAGTATATAAATATCTAAATATAACCATATGCAAACCTACTAAGATTTGTTCAGTTGCACAATTGCTGCTGGGACAAAACTACTCCTGTAGCGTTTTGTTCTACACCTTGGGATTCTAAACTGTTATGTGCCGACGCGGGTTGAGGAGCGGACCTGCGTCTGATGCAACCCAGCGCTAAATAACCAGAAAGCGGTTCCAAAAACAAAACATTTATTTCCCTTTCTGTGCAATACTGGTGTACAACATAAGATATGGTTTGTCTGGCGGAGTGAAGGACGGCGCGCTCTCCAGCGCCCAAAGGGATCGAAGCCCGGCGCTTCTGGACTCAATTTCACCGCCAAACACCCCCCCAGGTGGACACGACAAACTGACTCTGTGAATCAATCAATCAATCAATTTTTTTATATAGCGCCAAATCACAACAAACAGTTGCCCCAAGGCGCTTTATATTGTAAGGCAAGGCCATACAATAATTATGTAAAACCCCAACGGTCAAAACGACCCCCTGTGAGCAAGCACTTGGCTACAGTGGGAAGGAAAAACTCCCTTTTAACAGGAAGAAACCTCCAGCAGAACCAGGCTCAGGGAGGGGCAGTCTTCTGCTGGGACTGGTTGGGGCTGAGGGAGAGAACCAGGAAAAAGACATGCTGTGGAGGGGAGCAGAGATCGATCACTAATGATTAAATGCAGAGTGGTGCATACAGAGCAAAAAGAGAAAGAAACAGTGCATAATGGGAACCCCCCAGCAGTCTACGTCTATAGCAGCATAACTAAGGGATGGTTCAGGGTCACCTGATCCAGCCCTAACTATAAGCTTTAGCAAAAAGGAAAGTTTTAAGCCTAATCTTAAAAGTAGAGAGGGTGTCTGTCTCCCTGATCTGAATTGGGAGCTGGTTCCACAGGAGAGGAGCCTGAAAGCTGAAGACTCTGCCTCCCATTCTACTCTTACAAACCCTAGGAACTACAAGTAAGCCTGCAGTCTGAGAGCGAAGCGCTCTATTGGGGTGATATGGTACTACGAGGTCCCTAAGATAAGATGGGACCTGATTATTCAAAACCTTATAAGTAAGAAGAAGAATTTTAAATTCTATTCTAGAATTAACAGGAAGCCAATGAAGAGAGGCCAATATGGGTGAGATATGCTCTCTCCTTCTAGTCCCCGTCAGTACTCTAGCTGCAGCATTTTGAATTAACTGAAGGCTTTTTAGGGAACTTTTAGGACAACCTGATAATAATGAATTACAATAGTCCAGCCTAGAGGAAATAAATGCATGAATTAGTTTTTCAGCATCACTCTGAGACAAGACCTTTCTGATTTTAGAGATATTGCGTAAATGCAAAAAAGCAGTCCTACATATTTGTTTAATATGCGCTTTGAATGACATATCCTGATCAAAAATGACTCCAAGATTTCTCACAGTATTACTAGAGGTCAGGGTAATGCCATCCACAGTAAGGATCTGGTTAGACACCATGTTTCTAAGATTTGTGGGGCCAAGTACAATAACTTCAGTTTTATCTGAGTTTAAAAGCAGGAAATTAGAGGTCATCCATGTCTTTATGTCTGTAAGACAATCCTGCAGTTTAGCTAATTGGTGTGTGTCCTCTGGCTTCATGGATAGATAAAGCTGGGTATCATCTGCGTAACAATGAAAATTTAAGCAATACCGTCTAATAATACTGCCTAAGGGAAGCATGTATAAAGTGAATAAAATTGGTCCTAGCACAGAACCTTGTGGAACTCCATAATTAACTTTAGTCTATGAAGAAGATTCCCCATTTACATGAACAAATTGTAATCTATTAGACAAATATGATTCAAACCACCGCAGCGCAGTGCCTTTAATACCTATGGCATGCTCTAATCTCTGTAATAAAATTTTATGGTCAACAGTATCAAAAGCAGCACTGAGGTCTAACAGAACAAGCACAGAGATGAGTCCACTGTCCGAGGCCATAAGAAGATCATTTGTAACCTTCACTAATGCTGTTTCTGTACTATGATGAATTCTAAAACCTGACTGAAACTCTTCAAATAGACCATTCCTCTGCAGATGATCAGTTAGCTGTTTTACAACTACCCTTTCAAGAATTTTTGAGAGAAAAGGAAGGTTGGAGATTGGCCTATAATTAGCTAAGATAGCTGGGTCAAGTGATGGCTTTTTAAGTAATGGTTTAATTACTGCCACCTTAAAAGCCTGTGGTACATAGCCAACTAACAAAGATAGATTGATCATATATAAGATCGAAGCATTAAATAATGGTAGGGCTTCCTTGAGCAGCCTGGTAGGAATGGGGTCTAATAAACATGTTGATGGTTTGGATGAAGTAACTAATGAAAATAACTCAGACAGAACAATCGGAGAGAAAGAGTCTAACCAAATACCGGCATCACGGAAAGCAGCCAAAGATAACGATACGTCTTTGGGATGGTTATGAGTAATTTTTTCTCTAATAGTTAAAATTTTGTTAGCAAAGAAAGTCATGAAATCATTACTAGTTAAAGTTAATGGAATACTCAGCTCAATAGAGCTCTGAGTCTTTGTCAGCCTGGCTACAGTGCTGAAAAGAAACCTGGGGTTGTTCTTATTTTCTTCAATTAGTGATGAGTAGAAAGATGTCCTAGCTTTACGGAGGGCTTTTTTATAGAGCAACAGACTCTTTTTCCAGGCTAAGTGAAGATCTTCTAAATTAGTGAGACGCCATTTCCTCTCCAACTTACGGGTTATCTGCTTTAAGCTACGAGTTTGTGAGTTATACCACGGAGTCAGACACTTCTGATTTAAAGCTCTCTTTTCAGAGGAGCTACAGCATCCAAAGTTGTCTTCAATGAGGATGTAAAACTATTGACGAGATACTCTATCTCCCTTACAGAGTTTAGGTAGCTACTCTGCACTGTGTTGGTATATGGCATTAGAGAACATAAAGAAGGAATCATATCCTTAAACCTAGTTACAGCGCTTTCTGAAAGACTTCTAGTGTAATGAAACTTATTCCCCACTGCTGGGTAGTCCATCAGAGTAAATGTAAATGTTATTAAGAAATGATCAGACAGAAGGGAGTTTTCAGGGAATACTGTTAAGTCTTCTATTTCCATACCATAAGTCAGAACAAGATCTAAGATATGATTAAAGTGGTGGGTGGACTCATTTACTTTTTGAGCAAAGCCAATAGAGTCTAATAATAGATTAAATGCAGTGTTGAGGCTGTCATTCTCAGCATCTGTGTGGATGTTAAAATCGCCCACTATAATTATCTTATCTGAGCTAAGCACTAAGTCAGACAAAAGGTCTGAAAATTCACAGAGAAACTCACAGTAACGACCAGGTGGATGATAGATAATAACAAATAAAACTGGTTTTTGGGACGTCCAATTTGGATGGACAAGACTAAGAGACAAGCTTTCAAATGAATTAAAGCTCTGTCTGGGTTTTTGATTAATTAATAAGCTGGAATGGAAGATTGCTGCTAATCCTCCGCCCCGGCCCGTGCTACGAGCATTCTGACAGTTAGTGTGACTCGGGGGTGTTGACTCATTTAAACTAACATATTCATCCTGCTGTAACCAGGTTTCTGTTAGTGCAGAATAAATCAATATGTTGATCAATTATTATATCATTTACCAACAGGGACTTAGAAGAGAGAGACCTAATGTTTAATAGACCACATTTAACTGTTTTAGTCTGTGGTGCAGTTGAAGGTGCTATATTATTTTTTCTTTTTGAATTTTTATGCTTAAATAGATTTTTGCTGGTTATTGGTAGTCTGGGAGCAGGCACCGTCTCTACGGGGATGGGGTAATGAGGGGATGGCAGGGGGAGAGAAGCTGCAGAGAGGTGTGTAAGACTACAACTCTGCTTCCTGGTCCCAACCCTGGATAGTCACGGTTTGGAGGATTTAAGAAAATTGGCCAGATTTCTAGAAATGAGAGCTGCTCCATCCAAAGTGGGATGGATGCCGTCTCTCCTAACAAGACCAGGTTTTCCCCAGAAGCTTTGCCAATTATCTATGAAGCCCACCTCATTTTTTGGACACCACTCAGACAGCCAGCAATTCAAGGAGAACATGCGGCTAAACATGTCACTCCCGGTCCGATTGGGGAGGGGCCCAGAGAAAACTACAGAGTCCAACATTGTTTTTGCAAAGTTACACACCGATTTAATGTTAATTTTAGTGACCTCCGATTGGCGTAACCGGGTGTCATTACTGCCGACATGAATTACAATCTTACCAAATTTACGCTTAGCCTTAGCCAGCAGTTTCAAATTTCCTTCAATGTCGCCTGCTCTGGCCCCCGGAAGACAATTGACTATGGTTGCTGGTGTCGCTAACTTCACATTTCTCAAAACAGAGTCGCCAATAACCAGAGTTTGATCCTCGGCGGGTGTGTCGTCGAGTGGGGAAAAACGGTTAGAGATGTGAACGGGTTGGCGGTGTACACGGGGCTTCTGTTTAGGGCTACGCTTCCTCCTCACAGTCACCCAGTCGGCCTGCTTTCCCGGCTGCTCGGGATCTGCCAGGGGGTAACTAACGGCAGCTAAGCTACCTTGGTCCGCACCGACTACAGGGGCCTGGCTAGCTGTAGAATTTTCCACGGTGCGGAGCCGAGTCTCCAATTCGCCCAGCCTGGCCTCCAAAGCTACGAATAAGCTACACTTATTACAAGTACCATTACTGCTAAAGGAGGCCGAGGAATAACTAAACATTTCACACCCAGAGCAGAAAAGTGCGGGAGAGACAGGAGAAGCCGCCATGCTAAATCGGCTAAGAGCTAGTAGCTACACTAAGCTAGCGGATTCCTAAAAACACGCAAAGTGAATAATGTGTAAATAATTTAGAGGTGATTCAGCAGAAGGAGTGCTTTAGTTAAGGCACGTAAAGATTACACTGGGAAACAAATCGTAATCTAGATAACTAGATCAATCTAACTGCGCAGATTAAACAGCTAACAGATACAGCAAAACACTGCTGTGCTCCGGAACAGGAAGTGATACAATACCGCAGTGAGAGCCAACCACCAGTAGAGGCAAGCATCACCTCTCTATCCTTCAAGTGAAGGATAGAGAGGTGAGGTAAGTCAACAGCTACAACTAATACCCTTCAAAGGCACACACTATCAGCAACACATTCAGGTCTGAATTTAAGCTTTATGTAAATGAGCAGCTTCTCACAACAGGTGGAGGATCATCAGTCCGCACGCCACGGCCGTGAGAAGCGAGCTGCACAATTCTCATCAATATTCAAATATACTGCGTAACAAAATACCAAATTACTGTTAACACTTATTCAGACAATCAATCACCTCTGATGTGTGCTGACAGCATGTGTCCCTCACCCGTCCTCCTTCACAGGCACGATGTGTCAAACCCAGGCGCGGTCCTCAGCGTCTCACAAACGAACGTCACAAGGTCGAGTTCCCAGCAATTCTGCTTGAACCACTCATGGCTTAAATGCAGAACGCCATCTAATTATCTGCTCCAGCTGAAAGTCCTTAAGTCTGCACGTGAGCATCATCCACAGGTGCTGCGAGTCATTAGGCCTGCACGTGGACATCCTCCACAAGTGCAGCCAATAATGTTGATGAGGGTGAAGGATTCTTCTGCCAGCACCTTCTCCACAGACAAAAACCAGTTTGCATACCACCTGGAGAGCAAAGAAAAGAAAACAACACAAAAACATCCAGCCAAACCCCCCAAACACAACAGTACCCCCCCATCAACGGGAAGCCTCCCGGCGACTGAACAGACCAGGCCCGAGAACAGCACCTCCCTCCAGGGTCCATGACAGCAAGCAGACGGCGTAACGCTCCCAAGGTCCACAGCAGACAGCAGGACAGACCGTGGCTGGAAGGCCGGCTGGCATCAACAAAACCCCAAAAAAGTCCCACATACAACCCAACATACAAAAACAAAAAACAAAAAAACCCCACAAAACCCACCCAAAACCTCCCCAGGGGACCGTCCCATCCAACCCCGGGAAGAAAAGAAAAACTCCCAAATGCAAAAACCCAACACAGCCCCAACAACACAAATTCACAAAGAAAAACAACAAACAACCCCCCTCCCCCCCAGAACGATATGCAGAAGAAGACCTTTACCGCCAGTTCTAGGAGAGACAACCAAAACCGGAATCCCACAGAGGTCCCCAGGTTTACATGGAGGAGCAGCGCCCCCCAGAGGACCGTACCATCAACCCCAGGAGGCCCCCTCCCCACAACCCAGGAACCCCAGACCCGGCCACACTTGGTGAGTCGGCCCCACAATCAATCCCCCCCCCCCCAGAGGACCGTCCCATCAACCCTGGAGGTGGAACCTGGAAGGAAGCATAAAAACACAAAAATCCAACCCCCGGCGGACTTCATCAAAACACCCCGGGGGCAAATAAAACAACTGGAATTCCCTGTTACCTCCCCCAGCACCCCGAAAGACCCCAGATCACTCCCAGAGCCAGTCGTTAGCTCCATTTTGGTGAACGGCACAAAATTACTAAGCCGGGGAAGGAAACAGGAAAAACTAACCCGGTCCCAACCCCGAAGCGCAGCGGAAAACCGGAAATACGTCCGGTGCCCCTACCTGACCATACCACCAGCCTATCGGGAGGGGCGGAACTACCGAAATGGCGAACGGCAACAGATCGGCCCACCCCTCCGACTGAGGTATGTTCCCGCTGCACCACACCCCGGTAACACCAATGACGAACGGTCAAAGGCCCACCGAGGCTGGAGTGGAACCGGGCCCTAACCAAACCCAAAAAAACGCCCCTGACAACCCCCCCCTAGGTGCAGAGGTCTTCTGAGAAACTCAGCGTGACCAACCTGCACCACCCCACAACCCACAAGACGAACGGTCTTAGGGCAAGTGAGGTTGGGGTTAGGGAAGCAGGGAAATAAAAAAACAAAACAAAACGACCCAATCCCAAAGAGAAAATACCTAAGTTCAAATGATAAAAACCAACGATTGGCTGAGTCCAGCCGAGCTCTGAACCGCCAGTGTTCACTCCACCAGAACCGCCTCTAAACACCCAAACAATTTATAACCCCTTACAAAAAAAAAACAAAAACAGCCCAAATAACTAATTATGTTTTTGTTTTTTGTGTCCATTATAGTTGGTTATGTACCACAGGCCTTTAAGGTGGCAGTAATTAAACCATTACTTAAAAAGCCATCACTTGACCCAGCTATCTTAGCTAATTATAGGCCAATCTCCAACCTTCCTTTTCTCTCAAAGATTCTTGAGAGGGTAGTTGTAAAACAGCTAACTGATCACCTGCAGAGGAATGGTCTATTTGAAGAGTTTCAGTCAGGTTTTAGAATTCATCATAGTACAGAAACAGCATTAGTGAAGGTTACAAATGATCTTCTTATGGCTTCGGACAGTGGACTTATCTCTGTGCTTGTTTTGTTGGACCTCAGTGCTGCTTTTGATACTGTTGACCATAAAATTTTATTACAGAGATTAGAGCATGTCATAGGTATTAAAGGCACTGCGCTGTGGTGGTTTGAATGATATTTGTCTAATAGATTACAGTTTGTTCATGTAAATGGGGAATCTTCTTCACAGACTAAAGTCAATTATGGAGTTCCACAAGGTTCTGTGCTAGGACCAATTTTATTCACTTTATACATGCTTCCCTTAGGCAGTATTATTAGACGGTATTGCTTAAATTTTCATTGTTACGCAGATGATACCCAGCTTTATCTATCCATGAAGCCAGAGGATACACACCAATTAGCTAAACTGCAGGATTGTCTTACAGACATAAAGACATGGATGACCTCTAATTTCCTGCTTTTAAACTCAGATAAAACTGAAGTTATTGTACTTGGCCCCACAAATCTTAGAAGCATGGTGTCTAACCAGATCGTTACTCTGGATGGCATTTCCCTGATCTCTAGTAATACTGTGAGAAATCTTGGAGTCATTTTTGATCAGGATATGTCATTCAAAGCGCATATTAAACAAATATGTAGGACTGCCTTTTTGCATTTACGCAATATCTCTAAAATCAGAAAGGTCTTGTCTCAGAGTGATGCTGAAAAATTAATTCATGCATTTATTTCCTCTAGGCTGGACTATTGTAATTCATTATTATCAGGTTGTCCTAAAAGTTCCCTAAAAAGCCTTCAGTTGGTTCAGAATGCTGCAGCTAGAGTACTGACGGAGACTAGCAGGAGAGAGCATATCTCACCCGTGTTGGCCTCTCTTCATTGGCTTCCTGTTAATTCTAGAATAGAATTTAAAATTCTTCTTCTTACTTATAAGGTTTTGAATAATCAGGTCCCATCTTATCTTAGGGACCTCGTAGTACCATATTACCCCATTAGAGCGCTTCGCTCTCAGACTGCAGGCTTACTTGTAGTTCCTAGGGTTTGTAAGAGTAGAATGGGAGGCAGAGCCTTCAGCTTTCAGGCTCCTCTCCTGTGGAACCAGCTCCCAATTCAGATCAGGGAGACAGATACCCTCTCTACTTTTAAGATTAGGCTTAAAACTTTCCTTTTCGCTAAGGCTTATAGTTAGGGCTGGATTAGGTGACCCTGGACCATCCCTTGGTTATGCTGCTTTAGACGTAGACTGTGGGGGGGTTCCCATGATGCACTGTTTCTTTCTCTTTTTGCTCCGTATGCATCACTCTGCATTTAATCATTAGTGATCGATCTCTGCCCCCCTTCACAGCATGTCTTTTTCCTGGTTCTTTCCCTCAGCCCCAACCAGTCTCAGCAGAAGACTGCCCCTCCCTGAGCCTGGTTCTGCTGGAGGTTTCTTCCTGTTAAAAGGGAGTTTTTCCTTCCCACTGTAGCCAAGTGCTTGCTCATAGGGGGTCGTTTTGACCGTTGGGGTTTTTCATAATTATTGTATGGCCTTGCCTTACAATATAGAGCGCCTTGGGGCAACTGTTTGTTGTAATTTGGCGCTATATAAGAAAAAAGTTGATTGATTGATTGATTATTGTGCCTGTCCAAGAACACCTGGAGATATCCTTAAGGATCCTAACAATGGAGAGTCATTACTCCACAACGCAGTGACCCAAGCTAAGGCGTCACCTCGGAGCAAATTTGTCACATATGAGACACGGCTACCATCAGAAGAGAAGGAAGCCGAATCTCTGGGTGACAGAGTTATCTGCACCGGTATCGATAGTGCCGCAGCCGGAGGAGCAGAAAGCAGAACGGCGTGCGCTGCAAGCTCCGTAATGCAGGCATCTATTTGTTTAATTAGGTTTGCGAGATACTGTAATTGCTCCCATATTTTCTCCAAGTATTCTTGAACTCTTTCGGCAAATGGAACCGCTTCTGCCGCTGGGTCCATTTTAGAATGGCCGGGAACTACTGTTATGTGCCGACGCGGGTTGAGGAGCGGACCTGCGTCTGACGGAACCCAGCGCTAAATAACCAGAAAGCGGTTCCAAAAACAAAACATTTATTTCCCTTTCTGTGCAATACTGGTGTACAACATAAGATATGGTTTGTCTGGCGGAGTGAAGGACGGCGCGCTCTCCAGCGCCCAAAGGGATCGAAGCCCGGCGCTTCTGGACTCAATTTCACCGCCAAACACCCCCCAGGTGGACACGACAAACTGACTCTGTGAAGGATAGAGAGGTGAGGTAAGTCAACAGCTACAACTAATACCCTTCAAAGGCACACACTATCAGCAACACATTCAGGTCTGAATTTAAGCTTTATGTAAATGAGCAGCTTCTCACAACAGGTGGAGGATCATCATTCCGCACGCCATGGCAGTGAGAAGCGAGCTGCACAATTCTCATCAATGTTCAACTATACTGCGTAACAAAATACCAAATTACTATTAACACTTATTCAGACAATCAATCACCTCTGATGTGTGCTGACAGCATGTGTCCCTCACCCGTCCTCCTTCACAGGCACGATGTGTCAAACCCAGGCGCGGTCCTCAGCGTCTCACAAACGAACGTCACAAGGTCGAGTTCCCGGCAATTCTGCTTGAATCACTCCTGGCTTAAATGCAGAATGCCATCTAATTATCTGCTTCAGCTGAAAGTCCTTAAGTCTGCACGTGAGCATCATCCACAGGTGCTGCGCGTCATTAGGCCTGCACATGAACATCCTCCACAAGTGCAGCCAAGAATGTTGATGAGGGTGAAGGATTCTTCTGCCAGCACCTTCTCCACAAACAAAAACCAGTTTGCATACCACCTGGAGAGCAAAGAAAAGAAAACAACACAAAAACATCCAGCCAAACCCCCCAACACACAACACTAAACCTACGGCCAGAAGGTAGAAGCTGAAATTCATTAGCCAGGGGGTGGGAGTCATCAACTATAATGCAGTTGGTTATCCGCTGTAATTGTTTAGTGTACAGGGACTCTAAACTCAGCTGCGATTCACCAATCAACCGACTGGACCATTTAATGATCTGACTCAGTCTGTTCCTATCCTTCAATGTCAAACTGCCAAACCATGCCACCAAAGAAAAAGCTAAAACAGATTCAATAAAAGCACGATAAAATAGTGTTAACATGGTTCGGCCAATGTGAAAATACGACAGTTTCCTGAGACAGAACAAGCGCTGATGTCCCTTCCTACACACCGCCTCACAGTTTGCCTCAAACTTCAGCGAGTCATCAATAATAGTCCCAAGGTATTTATAAGTTTTCACAATTCCAACTGGTTGACCATTCATTGTTGTGTTACCAGGTGTGGTACCATTCTTCCTAAAATCAATGACCATATCTTTAGTTTTAGATATATTAATCTGAAGATATGAGTCCTCACACCATTTAACAAAATGGTCAACTACAGGACCGTGGCTACTCTCGTTATTCCGCAGCAGACTGACAATCACTGTATCATCCGCGTATTTTAAAATGAACCTGTTTTTAAAAGTGCTCTGACACATACTGGTATAGAGAATAAACAACAGAGGTGAGAGCACACACCCTTGTGGCGAACCAGTAGAAGAACACACTGTGTTTGATAAAATCCCGTTCACTCTAACTTTCTGTGTTCTGTTTGTTAAAAAGTTTAAAATCCAACCCATGAGATTATTACTTAATTTAAAATGTTCTAAAAGCCTTTGGGTTAAAATACAGGGTTGAATTGTATTAAAAGCTGGAGAGAAGTCAACAAATAAAAGCTGGGCATGACACCCGCTGCCCTCCAAATGCCTGAGAAGCAGATTAAGCAAAGTGAGTGTGGCGTCCTCCACTCCTCTATTAGGCCTGTAAGCAAATTGTAACGGATCGAGTGCATGCATAGTATTTTTTAGCATTAACGACCGTACCAATTTCTCAAAGATCTTCATCAAAATTGATGTTAGAGCAACAGGCCTAAAATCATTCAAGGATGTAGGATTACTAGATTTAAGAACTGGGACCACAACAGCATCTTTCCACACTTTGGGGACATGCTGTGTTTCCAAGGACCAGTTAAAAATATAATAAAAAACTGGACTCAGCTCTTTTGCACAAGATTTAAGTAAATGGCCACAGATATTATCTGGACCATGACTCTTATTTACCTTTGTGCTAAGAAAAGCTTTTTCTATATCCCATTGGTGAAGGGAGAAGTGTTGAGAGTCACGGAGCCTGAGACCAAGTTCCTGAGTTTCCTTACTAAAATCAGATATGTTAAAACGATTAAAAAAACAATTAAGAGCATTAGCTAGTTCAATATCTGAGTTGAAGCCATTTAAAGTAATATTTGTGCTGCTTTCCATATTTTGGAGGCCTGCAATGGCCTTCATACTAGACCAAGCTGACCCAAGATTATGAGCAGCCATCCTCTTCTCCAACTCAGACTTATAGGTCTGTTTTGCTTTAAGAATCTCTATATTAAGCTCTTTGGTAACTAAAAGAAGGTCAGAGTCTACTCCCTTTTTAAAGACCTCCTTCTTTTTCTTTATACAAGATTTCACTGATTTAGTGACCCATGGTCTATTATTAGGATAAATTTTAACTTTCTTACAGGGAACAATCATGTCTCTACAAAAAGTGACATAAGAACATATAACATCAGTGAGTTCATCCAGGTTATCAGAGGACTGCTTAAACATGTCCCAGTCAGTACAGTCAAAACATTCCTGCAAACAATGCTCAGAATCAGCAGTCCAAACTTTAACCTCCTTGGTTTGTACTTTTCCCCTCTTTAAAACAGTCTTGTAGGTTGGCAGAAGATGCACACAATTATGATCTGCAAAACCCAACGGAGGAAGAGGGAGTGATTTAAAAGCGTCTTTAATTGACCCATAACATAAATCCAAAGTCTTGCCATGCCTGGTTGGGCAGGTAACATATTGATAGAAGTTTGTTAGGGTTTTTTCCAAGGAGACTTGATTAAAATCTCCCAAAATAAAATTCGGGGCATCAGGTGAAATGGACTGCAATTTTTGAACAACATTAAAAACAGTACTAGAAGCACAGGCAGCATTTGCCTTTGGGTGAATGTATAGTACTGTTATAAAAAGTTGTGGGAATTCACAAGGCAGATAAAAAGGACGCGATGACACATAAAAGTTCAACATCTGGTGTACAGATTTTCTCTCTGACAGTCACAGAGGTGCAGTATTGTTTGTTGACATACAAACATACCCCACCTCCTTGCGTTTTTCCCATCACTTCAGTCTGACGATCAAGACGAAGCGGAGCTCCAAAACCATCGATGAGCAGATCGGCGTCTCGGTCTTCCTCAGTAAGCCATGTCTCCGTAAAGGCCATGACACAAGTGTTCCTGAAGTCCTTTTGAAAGTGGACATTTCCTTGAAGTTCATCCACTTTATTTCTCAGGGACTGAACATTTCCCATAATCACGACAGGCAAGGGGATCCTGGTAAGCTGCTGTTTACGCACACGCAGCCTCACACCACCTCGTCTCCCCCGCTTTCTCCTCTTCTTCATTATCGAATCACCTTTGTTAAAAACCAGATAATTAAAATCCCTCGGAATAAATTCTGGTAATATAACATCAACATATATTATATTTTAATATAACAACATACACCCTCTGATGTCATAACAGGAAAACAATTCCTATGTAGCAGGATGAAGGTCCCGGGTCCTATTTGAAAAGATGTTCCCGCTAGCTTGGCTAACGGGGAATTCCACTTTGGCTGACCTAGTAGAGGAATGGTCTTTAGTGCAAGTCATCTGAGTTTGATCCCACTGCCATCCCGGCCACAAAGGTCTTGTGGTCACATCTGGAAAACAGAGTATCTTTTAACAACTACCAAAACATTTTAATGACCTGAGCATTATAAGAAAATAAACTATAGCAAAAGGAAGTGTTATGGGGGTGGCTTATTTTCCTCTATATAAAACTCCTTACCATTACATGCTAATGACAGTTTATAGGGTTTTCATGTCTTCAGACATGGTGAATATTTCTGATATTACAACCCCAAATCAGAACAAGTTGGGACAATTTGGAAAATGCAAATAGATAACTGAGCTGGAAGGTGAGACTCTCAATTTACCAGCTGATTTACACTTCTATCCTCACCTATGGTCATGAACTGTGTGGATAACGGCTGAAAGAATACAATTGTGGATACAAGCAACGTAAATTCGATTTTTCCATCGGCTATCTGGGCTTACATTCCTGGACAGGGTGAGAAGCTCAACTATCAGGTAGCGACTCAGAGTAGAGCCGCTGCTTTCTGCATTGAAAGGAATCAGCTGAGGTGGTTCGGGCATCTGGTGAGGATGCCCCCTGGGAAGTCTCCATAGGGAGGATTTGCAGGCATATCCTACTGGGAGCAGTCCCCAGGGAAGACCCAGTACACGCTGGATGGATTATATTTCCCTGCTGTCATGGGAATGCCCAGGGATCTCCCGGGGGGAGTTACAGGACTTGGCCAAGGATAGGAAAGTGTGGGATGAGCTGCTTGGTCTGCTGCCACTACGACCCAGACTTGGATAAATGGCAGAAAATGATGATGCAAATAGATAAATAAATAAATGAAAACCACACAGTGATTCTTACGTTAACTTTGACTTTCATTTTTTTCTGGTCAACTTCATTTCATCGATTCCTGAATTTAATGCCTGCAAAACATTCCAGTACGTTGGGATGCTAAAGCATTTACCATTTTGTAATGATGCCATTCCCTTTGCATTGAGGATACCAAGCGATGAAGTGTTTCAAGTGTTATTTTGTGGCATTCTTGGAACCATATCTTAAGGTGTGAAACAGTACTGGATCATTGCTGCATTTTTCAATTCAAAATTCTCCACACATTCTCTTTTTGAGACAGCTCACAACTGCAGGCCAGTGCAGTATTCATATCCTCTGCTTCGACAGCCATGTCTTTGTAATGTTGTCTTGTTGAAAAATGCATGGATATCCCTGGAAAAGATGTCATATTACAGGCATCATATGTTGCTCTAAAATCTCAAGGTAATTGTCTTCATTAATATTATCATCACAGAAGTGTAAATTACATTTACTAAGCTCGTTGATACAATCCCACACCATGACAGACCCTGGCTTTTGGACTTTTTGCTGAGAACAGCATGGATTGTTATGTGTCGGACGCAGCTCGGAGAACCGACCAGCGTTTGAAGGACCTAGTATGAAATAAGCAGAGCACGGTACAAAGGCTAACTGAATTTAATACATAACAGTGATAATATAATAATAAAAGGTGCGGTCTGGCGTGGTGCGCTCCCAGCAGCGCTAACGGTCCGGAGCCAGAAGCTGTTTCGGACCCAAGGACCCCGCCGACACCCCCCAGGTGGCCGCAACAACCGAGTCTGTGAAAGAAGGAACCATTATGTGAGTCCACACTCTACACACAGAACACTTAAAGGTGTACAAACAGCAAACACTTCCTGGCTTGATTACTGATCAGCTTCCCAACCTGCAGGCATGGAACATCCAGTTCACAAAACTCCACCGCAGTGGAAGCTGATACATGACTAACAAACAGCTCAATACAATAAGGTGTGAGGGACACCACATTTACTGACTGTATAACTGTTAGTCACAAAATCTAACGTACCTCAGGAAGTGTGCTGACGAGCGTGAGACCTCACCCCCTCCTCTTTCACAGACTGTGCATCAAACCTGGACGTTCTCAGCATCCGCTGCTGATGAGATGGCTCCCAAGACGACGATCTCACCCGTCTGGTCACAAGGTCGAGTCTCTGGCAAATACACACTGTGCAGTCCAGTCTTAAATGCCAACATGTTCCAATCCATCCAGATGCACCACAGCTGTGAGTCCTGACGAGTCGCAGGTGATCAGGGTGAGGTCCTGACAGCCTCAGCAACACAGCCACTCAGTCCCAAACGCACGCCACCTGGGAGGAAAACCAAAAAACAGAAACAAACCGGCAGCCAGGCCCCCCCAGCCATATAACATGGATGGTCCTTCTCATCTTTTGTCCACAGCACATTGTATCCATTTATTCCAAAATCTTGATTACTGAATTGTCTTGCCACAATACATATTTCCCCTGTTTGATGGTCCAATCCAGATGACTCAGAGCCAAGAGACGTCAATGCTGCCTACAAGGTTAACATAAGGTTTCTTTTTTGCACTGTAATGTTATAAGTGGCATTTGTGAATATAATTTAATATTGTTGTGCTTGACAAAGGTTTCTCAAAGTAATCCTTTGGCTATCTAATTATATCAGCTATTGATGAATGTTCTTGATGCAGTACTATCTGAGGGATCAGAGAGCACGGGTGTTCAGCTGGGGCTTGCAGCCTTTCCCTTTACATACTGAAATTCCTCCAAATTCCTTGAATCGTTAAATGATATTATGCACTTTAGAGGGGAAAATATGCAAATCCCTTCCAATCTCTCATTGAGAAACATTGTTTTTTTTTTACATTTCAATAATTTTCTCATGCATTTGATAAACTGGAGATTCTCTGGCCATCATTGCTTCTCAAAGACTCAGCTTTTTATGGATCAAAACATGATAACTGTTGTGTGGGCCGCCAGAAGAGGAGGTACTGCTGGCCCACCACCAGAGGGCGCCCTGCCTGAAGTGCGGGCTTCAGGCACGAGAGGGCGCTGCCGCCACGGACACAGCCGGGAGTGACAGCTGTTACTCATTACTTCCTGACAGCTGTCACTCATTCTTCATCACCTCACTCCATAAAACCCAGACGTCATCTCCACCTCATCGCCGAGATATCGTACTTCATTGAAGGTAATATCCTCAGCCGTTTTGTGTTACAATATATCTGTATATTGTGAGTGTTTGCAGGAGTACCGGTTCCTCTATCTGTGGAAGCTGAGTGAGTGCAGGACGGCACTCTTTTCCCCTGAGGAATCACTGCGGTACTCATCACATATTAAGTGAGAGGTGGAGGTGGCATTCCCACCGTTGTTGTTACTGGACACACACCCACACTTGACTGTCTTTGTTCTCGCCAGCAGTACCAGATCCGACAGTCGGAGACGGTGATCACCTGGGAATTCGGGACTTGGCGGCTCCAGTATTCACCAGGTTCGGTGGTGGCAGAAATCGTGTGGTTCCGGCCCTTCTCAGGACAGACGTCTTCTATCCTCGAGCCTGCCCACACGTCACCTTTGTAATTTGACTGTAATCATATTGTGAGATTGTC
This sequence comes from Thalassophryne amazonica, assembly GCF_902500255.1. Lineage (NCBI taxonomy): Eukaryota > Metazoa > Chordata > Actinopteri > Batrachoidiformes > Batrachoididae > Thalassophryne > Thalassophryne amazonica. The sequence goes on from NC_047106.1 coordinate 136,621,030, forward strand.
TGTATATTCGTTGTGCACATTTCACAACATTAAATTGTTACTTTTTGGCTCATCTATTGACCGTTCATTTGCGCCCCCTGTTGTGGGTCCGTGTCACTACACTTTCACAACAGGATATCTCGGCCAGCGTCATGGACTCCGAGGGGCGTCACCCGGCTGTTGAACGACCAATGGGAGAGCAGGGAGCGCAGGCGTCTGCAGGAGGCGTGATTGGTGAGCTGCAGCACATTCTCACCGCCTTTACGGCTCGGTTGGATCAAATGACTGAGCAAAACATCCTCCTGAACCGCAGGGTGGAGGCTCTCTCCGCGCAGGTAGCGGTGAGCGCTCAGGGCGCTGCTGCAGCTCGTCCTCCTGCCGACCCTGTGCAGGATATGAACGTTCCAGTGGTGGTTCAACAACCCCTCCCACCATCCCCTGAAGCATACATAAGCCCTCCTGAGCCGTACGGAGGTTGTGTGGAGACGTGCGCGGACTTTCTTATGCAGTGTTCGCTCGTCTTCGCACAACGTCCCGTCATGTACGCGTCAGATGCTAGTAAAATAGCTTATGTGATTGCTCTGCTTCGGGGTAAAGCACGCGCTTGGGCTACGGCGCTCTGGGAACAGAACTCACGGTTGTTATCAGCATACACTGGGTTTGTGGGGGAGTTCAGAACAGTGTTTGATCACCCTAACAGAGGAGAGACCGCTTCAACTGTGCTGCTGTCAATGAGACAGGGACGCGAGAGCGCAGCCACTTATGCAGTCAACTTCCGCATCGCGGCTGCGAGGTCCGGCTGGAATAATGTTGCGCTCCGCGCCGCCTTCATAAACGGACTGTCGTTGGTTCTGAAGGAGCAGCTGGTAGCTAAGGAGGAACCGCGGGATTTAGATGGGCTTATCGATCTCGTTATACGGTTAGACAATCGGTTGGAGGAACGCCGTCGGGAACGAGGCGAAGGACGTGACCGGATACGCGCCGCCCCTCTCCCTTCCGGGTTCGAAAAGGGGCCGCCCTCCCCACGCTCCACAGCCGCAGCGCTTTGTGGGGCAACAGCTCCCCCTGCTGACGCTGTTAGGGAAACGCACAGGGCCAAAATGAGGAGGTTGATCCGTGGAGAGTGTTTTCTCTGCAGCTCAACTGAGCACACAGACCCTAACCCTAACCCTAACCAAACGGCCAAAACGACAACACTCGCCCTTAGAGACTGGGCTAAGGGGGGGTCAAAACATTCAAGTGAGACACACACAGATTGCCACACGACTCCCAGTCACAATCCTGAGCGGGGATTTAACCCTTCAAGCCCCAGCACTGGTGGACACGGGGTCAGAAGGGAATCTGCTAGACAGCAGATGGGCAAGGGAGGTAGGGCTCCCTCTGGTGGCGCTTCCTTCACCATTGCAGGTGCGGGCACTAGATGGCACCCTCCTCCCTTTACTCACACACAAGACACAACCAGTAACTCTGGTGGTGTCTGGAAACCATCGGGAGGAGATTGAGTTTTTTGTAACTCCTTCTACCTCCCGCGTGATTTTGGGCATCCCATGGATGTTGAAGCACAATCCCCGGATTGATTGGCTGTCTGGGGTGGTGGTTCAGTGGAGCGAAACCTGCCATCGGGTGTGTTTAGGATCCTCGGTTCCTCCCGGTTTACAGGCTAAGGAGGAGGTCAAAGTCCCTCCCAATCTGACGGCAGTGCCGGTTGAGTACCACGATCTTGCTGACGTCTTCAGCAAGGATCTGGCACTCACCCTTCCCCCGCACCGTCCGTACGATTGTGCCATTGATTTGGTTCCAGGCACTGAGTTCCCGTCCAGCAGGCTGTACAACCTCTCACGACCTGAGCGCGAATCAATGGAGACCTATATCCAGGACTCATTAGCTGCCGGGCTGATCCGGAACTCCACCTCCCCGATGGGGGCAGGTTTCTTCTTTGTGGGCAAGAAAGATGGCGGACTCCGTCCATGCATTGATTACAGGGGGCTGAATGAGATTACGGTTCGCAATCGATACCTGTTGCCATTGTTGGATTCCGTGTTCACCCCCCTGCACGGAGCCAAAATCTTTACTAAGCTGGATCTTAGAAATGCGTATCACCTGGTTCGGATCCGGAAGGGAGACAAATGGAAGACGGCATTTAACACCCCGTTAGGTCACTTTGAGTACCTGGTCATGCCGTTCGGCCTCACCAACGCCCCCGCGACGTTCCAAGCCTTGGTTAACGACGTCTTGCGGGACTTCCTGCACCGATTCGTCTTCGTATATCTGGACGACATTCTCATCTTTTCTCCGGATCCTGAGACCCATGTCCAGCATGTACGTCAGGTCCTGCAGCAGTTGTTAGAGAACCGACTGTTTGTGAAGGGCGAGAAGTGCGAGTTTCACCGCACGTCTTTGTCCTTCCTGGGGTTTATCATCTCCTCTAACTCCGTCGCCCCTGATCCGGCCAAGGTTGCGGCGGTGAGAGATTGGCCCCAACCAACAAGCCGTAGGAAGCTGCAACAGTTCCTCGGCTTCGCTAATTTCTATAGGAGGTTCATTAAGGGCTACAGTCAGGTAGTTAGCCCCCTGACAGCCCTGACCTCTCCAAAAGTCCCCTTCACCTGGTCGGATCGGTGCAAAGCCGCGTTCAAGGAGTTGAAACGACGGTTCTCTACTGCGCCAGTTTTGGTGCAGCCCGACCCTAGCCGCCAGTTCATGGTTGAAGTGGACGCCTCTGACTCAGGGATAGGAGCCGTGCTGTCCCAGAGCGGAGAGACCGATAAGGTTCTTCACCCGTGTGCCTACTTTTCATGCAGGTTGACCCCGGCTGAACGGAACTATGACGTCGGCAATCGAGAACTCCTTGCGGTGAAAGAGGCTCTTGAGGAGTGGAGACACCTGTTGGAGGGAATGTCTGTGCCGTTCACGGTTTTCACTGACCATCGGAACCTGGAGTATATCAGGACCGCCAAGCGGCTGAACCCCAGGCAAGCCCGCTGGTCACTGTTCTTCGGGCGTTTTGACTTCCGGATCACCTATCGCCCCGGGACCAAGAACCAGAGGTCGGATGCCTTGTCCCGGGTACACGAAGAGGAGGTCAAAACTGCACTGTCGGATCCACCGGAGCCCATCCTGCCGGAGTCCACTATCGTGGCCACCCTCACCTGGGACGTGGAGAAGTCCATCCGGGAGACCCTGGCACGGAGCCCGGACCCAGGAACAGGTCCGAAGAACCGTTTATACGTCCCACCAGAGGCCAGAGCTGCAGTCTTGGACTTCTGTCATGGTTCCAAGCTCTCCTGTCATCCAGGGGTGCGAAGGACCGTGGCAGTTGTCCGGCAGCGCTTCTGGTGGGTGTCTATGGAGGCCGACGTCCGGGAGTATATCCAGGCCTGCACCACCTGTGCCAGGGGCAAGGCAGACCATAAAAGGTCCCAAGGACTTCTCCAGCCATTACCGGTGCCTCATCGCCCCTGGTCCCACATCGGCCTGGATTTCGTCACGGGCCTCCCGCCGTCCCAGGGCAACACCACCATCTTCACGATAGTGGACCGATTCTCCAAGGCGGCCCACTTCGTGGCCCTCCCGAAGCTCCCAACAGCCCAGGAGACAGCAGACCTCCTGGTCCACCACGTCGTCCGTCTGCATGGGATACCCACCGACATCGTCTCTGACCGTGGTCCCCAGTTCTCCTCACACATCTGGAGGAGCTTCTGCAGGGAACTGGGGGCCGCCGTGAGCCTCTCGTCCGGGTACCATCCACAGACGGACGGACAGGCAGAGCGGGTCAACCAGGAACTGGAACAGACCCTCCGCTGCGTAACATCCGCGCACCCGATGGCCTGGAGTATCCATCTGGCCTGGATCGAGTATGCGCATAACAGCCAGGTGTCTTCTGCCACTGGCCTCTCCCCATTTGAGGTGTGTTTGGGGTACCAGCCCCCATTATTTCCCGTGGTGGAGGGAGAGGTCGGTGTGCCCTCGGTCCGGGCCCATCTTCGGAGGTGCCGTCGGGTGTGGCGCACCGCCCGTTCTGCCTTGTTGAAAGCCCGGACGAGGGCCAAGACCCATGCAGACCGCCGGCGGTCCCCGGCCCCTGCATACCAGCCCGGGCAGGAGGTGTGGTTGTCAACGAAGGACATCCCCCTGCAAGTACAGTCTCCAAAATTGATGGACAGGTTCATCGGCCCCTTCCATATCCTCAAAGTCCTCAGCCCTGCCGCGGTGAAGCTCCAGCTCCCAGCTTCACTGCGGATCCACCCAGTCTTCCATGTTTCCATGTTACCTCACCCCTTTGTGCTCCCGGTCCGGCGCTGCCTCCTGCCCGGATCATTGACGGGGAGCCGGCTTGGACAGTGCGCCGGCTCCTGGACGTCCGTCGAATGGGCCGGGGGTTCCAATATCTGGTGGACTGGGAAGGGTATGGACCCGAAGAACGCTCCTGGGTGAAGAGGAGCTTCATCCTGGATCCAGCCCTCCTGGCCGACTTCTACCGCCGACACCCCGACAAACCTGGTCGGGCGCCAGGAGGCGCCCGTTGAGGGGGGGGTCCTGTTGTGTGGACCGCCAGAAGAGGAGGTACTGCTGGCCCACCACCAGAGGGCGCCCTGCCTGAAGTGCAGGCTTCAGGCACGAGAGGGCGCTGCCGCCACGGACACAGCCGGGAGTGACAGCTGTTACTCATTACTTCCTGACAGCTGTCACTCATTCTTCATCACCTCACTCCATAAAACCCAGACGTCATCTCCACCTCATCGCCGAGATATCGTACTTCATTGAAGGTAATATCCTCAGCCCTTTTGTGTTACAATATATCTGTATATTGTGAGTGTTTGCAGGAGTACCGGTTCCTCTATCTGTGGAAGCTGAGTGAGTGCAGGACGGCACTCTTTTCCCCTGAGGAATCACTGCGGTACTCATCACATATTGAGTGAGAGGTGGAGGTGGCATTCCCACCGTTGTTGTTACTGGGTGTAAACACACCCACACTTGACTGTCTTTGTTCTCGCCAGCAGTACCAGATCCGACAGTCGGAGACGGTGATCACCTGGGAATTCGGGACTTGGCGGCTCCAGTATTCACCAGGTTTGGTGGTGGCAGAAATCGTGTGGTTCCGGCCCTTCTCAGGACAGACGTCTTCTATCCTCGAGCCTGCCCACACGTCACCTTTGTAATTTGACTGTAATCATATTCTGAGATTGTCTGTATATTCGTTGTGCACATTTCACAACATTAAATTGTTACTTTTTGGCTCATCTATTGACCGTTCATTTGTGCCCCCTGTTGTGGGTCCGTGTCACTACACTTTCACAACAATAACGATCACCTGTTAACATCACCTGTTTGAAATAACATTATTTTTTTGGTCTTACTCACTATTAGCCCTAAATTGCTCGGTCCCAACTTTTCTTTTTTCTTTTTTTTTGTGGAATGTGTTGCAGGCCTTAAATCTATATATTAAAAGCTATGTGGCCTTTGTGTATGTGTATGCGTGCATGCATGTGTATGACTTTGACCATAGAGAAACTGGGCAACTGCCGTTTGGTGTGCTTATGTATTTTGGATCAAGGATGAATGGCATGAAACAGAAGGTTGACAGGACTAATATTTTTGGTAAAATGAGGCATATTATGCAACAACAGTGAACATTGGATGTTGATATCACCATTAATCAGTCTCTGGTAACCAGACAAGCTCTGAACAAAGGAAATATCTCAACCTTGCCAGTTGTAAAACATCACATCAACTAAATGTGCCAAATACTAAATAATTACTAAATAATTCACAAAACTTTCTGCACTTTCAGTAAAAATCATTCTAAAAACATAATTTATTACCACCCTTGAAAAATGTCAGCTACCTCTTTTATAAACACTATGGACTACCTGACAGGGCTCCTCACGACACACACCACCACCGACACCTCTGGTCCACTGACTCAAATCGCCTCTGCCAACCTCGGACCAAGCTCCACACCATGGGGGACAGATCATTTCAGGCAGCTGCCCCACGACTCTGGAATGCCCTGCCCCAACACCTGAGAGCGCCAGTCTGTGGAGTCATTTAAAAAAGCATATTAAAACATTTTTATTTAGAAAGGATTGTGGATGTGTAATTTTAATGTGTTTCTGTTCATTTTATGCTGTAGAACTTTGAGATTTTCTTCTAAATGTAAAGTGCATTATAAATAAAATTTATTATTATTATTACCCAATCTAGAGCCCATGGATCCCCACGGGTAAGGTGCTAGTGAATCAATGATGTCGATTAATAAATGAAATGAAGTTGACCTCACAAAACATGACTGTGTCTAACTTTAATTAGGATTGGTTGAATGAAGAGGACAAATTTCTTTGTATGCATGTTTGTAAAATAACAATAAAGACCCTTCTTCATATCTTCATACTTTTCTGCAATGAAATAGATGGCCCAGTCTCAAGCTTTTGTTTATGTGCTCCTGTCACAGAAGGAGTCATTTTTTGTGATGCTTTTTTAAAAATTCTTTTACTATTCCTAAGCCTTCCCTATACCCTACCCATAACTCCCAAGTGCCCTCCGCATTTTATGCTAAGGAAAATGTGGCGCTTTTTGTGACAGTATCACGAACTAGAGGTGGGCGATACTGGGAGTTTTGGTATTGATCCGATACCAAGTAAATACAGGCCCAGTATTGCCGATATCGATACTGATACCGATACTTTTTCATGTTTAAGCCTCATAGATCCAAAGGATCCAAAAGACCTAGGATAGAATTTTGCCAAACATTGCATGTGACAACAAAATACTTTATTATCACAATCAACATTTTTGCTTAAAAAAAAAATCACTCAACACAACTTAAAACAAAATCTCCTGAGGTAGAGTGCTGACAAACCACAATACAACAAAATTAACACACCACAACAAATACTGTAAACAGTTTCAAACTTATTCTGTTTTTCAAGTTGAACAATACAATAGAATAATACAAAAAAATAAGGAATTTCTTCCCTTCAGGGCACTTCTCTACGTTGTTTCTTAAATAGAGTGTGTAAAAAAACAGAACTTAAAGCAAATTAAAACAATCTTTTGAGGTTAGAGAGCTGACAAACCACAATAGAGAAAACTAACACACCACAGCAAATATTGTAAACAGTTTCAAACTTGTTCTTTTTTTTCAACTCGAACAATACAAGAAAATAATACAAAGAATAAGGAATTTCCTCCCTTCAGTGCACTTCCTCCCTTCAGTGCTTTAAACAGGCTGAGCCTACCTGCATGGCTGTTGGCTGGCGCCGCTGAGCCACGTGATGGCGCAACAACAAAAGACCAGAGGGGGGGGAGGGTGCGCTGCTCCGTGTTGTGTGACACAGTGCACCGCTGCTCTTACAGACAGAGAGTAGACTTTGATGAATCTGCATGTGCAGCAGTCAGTGCGTGCGGGAGAGAAAAAAAGCTTGAGTATCGATCTTTTTACACGAGGATCATTCAATATCAATACCAGCGTTGGTATCGATATTATCAATAGCGTTGGTATCGATATTATCAATATTAGGATCGATCGGCCCACCTCTATCACAAACCAATAGATAAATTTACTTTTCATGATGCCATCGTGAAATGGCGTCAGATTAGGGTGGAAATAGAAGTCAAAGTAAATGTAAGAATCACTTCAGGAAGGTTATTTGCATTTTCAAGATTTGACACTGTAGTAAGTACAGACTGTTCACTGTTTAAAAAGAAGAGGTTCCTGAATCCAAATGAATCAGTACACGTTCTTAGTCTGGCTCTTCTAATATCTAGAAAAATATGTCACGTGTGTTTGTGTGTGTTAGCTGCACAGATGTTCTGGTTGAGGATAACGTATCATATTTACATGTGAACATGAGGATGCACTCTAATCTCTGAGTTTTGGTGACTTTTGTGTATCTGGATAAGGTTACTCTCAAAGATATAAGTTATATGTAGATAGGTTTATCATCTGCTCTGCTTGACGTTCTCTGCAGGATGGTCGTCTTGGAGACGCGTTGGGTTGAGGACCAGACTGGAATGTCAAACCTGTATATCCTGTAAAGCACGTGGCCTCATGGGAAACAGCATCATCATTTCTCTTCCAGCTCCCTGAACATCTCTACACACCACTTGCAGTATTCAAGAGGAAGATGATATTAGGCATCGACATTTTGATTAGTCAGTAAATTTGTCGTGCAGGGATGTTGTTGGTGGAGAGAAACTGAACCACAGATTGCTCCTGAGTTATTCCTGTGTGTCTGTTATTTATGCCGCTCTGTGGACTGTTTCTGTGACCACAGTGCTGTCAGCTGGCACAGACTGTAATGTTTGTGCTTTAGTAACTTAAAAACATCTGTTCCAGGACGACATGAACTTTTCAGAGCAGCAGACCTGCCACCAGCTGTGCTGTGCTTTTATAACCTGTGATGTCAGGGGTCGTAAGGTCAGATCGTATGACTTAGGTTGTGATTTGTCACTATATAAATAAACTGAATTGAACTGGACTATTGCATCAAAGACACACACCACTCTCTGTGTGTGTTTGTGTTCTTACACTGTATCACTCACATGGACACAATCATTCATAAGCAGCTGTGTGAGTATTTAAGGGAATGTGCAGAATTTTCTTGTACTTTGAATTTACACTCAGAAATATTTACCCTAACTTGTAAGATTTCTGTAATTTTATTACATGACTAATTCCAATTTACTTTTTTAGATCATTTTAATACAAACCTACCAAATAAACCTTACATGATGCATATTCATTACTGTAATAAATCCTATTTATTTGAAATGCATAATCCTCAGCTTGATGTATTTACTATTAATAAAATATAATTACTCTAAATCAATAATAATGACAGTATTTATTTAAAATACATAAAGTATATTGTCTGAATTGCATAATAATTATGTTACCTATACAAGATAAATAGCATAGATAACATAATTATTATGCAATTCAAACAATATACTTTGTATTTTAAATAAATACTGTCATTATTATTGATTTAGAGTAATTATATTTTATTAATACTAAATACATAAAGCTGAGGATTACACTACGTAACAAATTTTTATTTTTGTTTTGTTCCTGGGTACACAGTGTGTTTTCCTAACCTGTTATGCCTTAAATAAATAGAAAATAGCTGTTATTCCACAGAAACTTTGCTTCTGTGATCAGGACAATGATATTTTGAAATTTGTCTGTTTTCAAGAATATTCTCAATTCACCTTCACTACTACTGAGTAGTTTTCTAGACTATTCTTTAACTGCTAGAACTGTCCAGGATTTTCTAGAAGTTTCCAGAATTATCTAGAAATTTCAAGAAACTTTTAGAACTTTATAGAACGTTTAAAAAATAAAATCAAAGTTTGTGCTGAATGTAGTAATTTTTCCATAGACTTTAGACATAAGCAGTTGAAATATAACACTTAGAAGCCAGGAACAAAAATTGTGTTACATAGTTATGCATTTCAAATAAATAGGATTAATGCATCATGTAAGGTTTATTTGGTAGGTTTGTATTAAAATTATCTAAAAAAGTAAATGGGGATTTGTCATGTAAAAAAATTACATAAATCTTAAATGTTAGGGCAAATATTTCTGTGAGTGTATGATTGGTACAGATTTGTTGTAGGAGTCATGCTGTTGGTCTGCTGTCATCTAAAGATAACTTTTTTCAGCAAGTGATTTATACCAGCAGTATTTCATTGCATTAAAATACCTTTAGTTTGAAAATCCTACGTACATTACGCTTCATAATTCTGTTGATTATGGTAAATGGCCCCATTTAATGTACAGCGCTTTTCCATCTATATCAGAAGCTCAAAGAGCTTTACAGTAATGTTTTACATTCACACAGACACACCGATGTCCAGGTGCTGTCATGCAAGGTGCTCACTACACGCTGGGAGCAACTTGGAGAATAAGGACCTTGCCCAAGGGCCCTTGCTGATTTGCCAGCCAGACGGGGGTTTGAACCAAGGATCCACTGGTCTTAAAGGAAAAGAAAACCTACAGATAAAATACAGCTGGGAAGACAGACTGTGCTATAAACTAACGGTTGATGTATATCAATGAAAATAAAGAGCTCTTACAAATGAAATATCTGCCGCCGAAAGTTTAAGCAGAATTCATCCATCATCGACGATTTCATAAATGCCGCCATTGACACAATTTTAACCAATCAGAAAAAAAAAACCCGGATCTCTTGCGGTTCTGCTGTGATGTAGCATGGGCACAGAAAGCTACACATGGTAAACACGTGCCGATGTAACAGTCCTCCCCCTCTCCTCTCTCTCTCCCTCCTCCCTCGCGCTCTCTCCCTCGCTCACCGTTTTCCTGCTGAGCAAACACGAAGACTTTCAACTGTAAAATAAACTAAGTTTCTAAATGTATCATCAGCAGCGCTCACGCGAGTAATTGGGTAAACACTGAAGGATTTTGGTGGTTTTTCCCCATTCAGTAGAGATAAAGTGACTCTCTGTTGGGCTGTCCTCCTCAGCTATGCTCTGAGCTGCTGTTAATGCATTTCACAGCCTTGGGACATTGAAACAGTTGATTTTTCAGTAACAATTCAGTTAGAAAGAAGAAGAAACAGCTCGCCTTCAGCGCAGAAACCCCCCCCGTTCAGCAGTAAACAGAGCAGAGATCAGGCAGCACGAGAGAGGTTCCACAGACATGGTTTCTCTCCAGTATTGGAAAATCCCACAGGTTGGATAGGGAAACTCCGATCCACGAATTTCCCACGATCTGGGATGTTGATTGTTGATTGCTGCTTACATGCTTTGCCCCTTCTATACTGAAGAGCAACACTGGCGAGTTGTGAACCTCTGTGCCCATGTGACGTCACACATTGCTGTTATAGCAGACGGCATGGCAGCCTACTGGTGGCTTTAGACCAGCCATACAAAAATGCTCATACCTTTAACATAAATGATCACACATGCCTACAAATTTTCATATGGACTCTCAATATCATAATCTACCAAATCAATCACAAATTATGTTAACTGTTATGTTTTGGACGCGGTCGGAGCCCCGACCCAGCGTTTGAAAGGACCAAGCATGAAATAAGCAGAGCACGGTTCAAAAGGATAACAGAATTTAATAAACATAACAGTGTAGTAGTGCTAAACAACTAAAACGTCCGCGATCTGGTGAGGTGAAAACACGACGCGCTCTTCACAGCGCAAACGGTCCGGAGCCACAGCAGTTAGGACCCAGGGACCCCGCCGACACCCCCCAGGTGGCCGCGACAAACCGAGTCTGTGAAGAAAGAAAACATGAGGTGAGTCCAACTCCACACAGAGAGACACAACTCAAAGGTGCACGCAATCAGCAAACACTTCCTGGCTTAAAGCTATACATCAGCTTCTCACCCTGCAGGCACGGAACAACTCAGTTCAAATCTCCACTGCAGCAGAAGCTGATTAGACAATTAGCATAACATGACAGCTCACTAACACAAGGTGTGAGGGACACCTAATCCACTGTCATTACGTCATAAAAGTCACCAAAACCAAATTACCTCAGGAACTGTGCTGAAGAGCGTGAGACCTCACCCAATCCTCCTTCACAGACTGTGGCGTCAAACCTGGAGCGGTCTCTGCGTCCGTGATGGTGAGATTGTTCTCCTGACGTTGATCTCACACGTCTGCTCACAAGGTCGAGTCTCTGGCAATCACACACTGTGCATTCAAGGTTTAAATGCAGCAATCTCTGATTAAGACAAAATACACCACAGCTGTGAGTCCTGATGACCTGCATGTGATAACAAGCCTCAGGTGTTCAGGGTGAGGTCCTGATGCTCAGCCACTCAGTCCTGAATGCATGCCACCTGGTGGGAGAAACAGAAAACAAAAACCATGCCAGCCAAACACCCCAGCCCACAACATTAACTTTTCCTTTAAGCAGGTTAACCCCTAGACCAGGGGTATTCAACTGATTCCAGAAAGGGCAGAGACAGTGCAGGTTTTCTTTGCAACCACCCACTCCACCAGGTGATTTCACTGTTTAACTGAGTCCGTCTGGTCAAAGTGAATCAGTGAAATCACCTGGTGGAGTGGGTGGTTGCAAAGAAAGTCTACACCCTCTCAGCTCTTTCTGGAATGAATTGAAGAGCCCTGCACTAGACTATCACCTCCCCACATATCCTGTTTAACCCTCCAGTTTGAAGTGTAATATAATTCTACCTTTATTAATCTAGCTTGAAAGGTCAGGATCAGGTCTGTGAACATGCACTACTGCCGTGTTTTGCTATAGTCACCACACTACAGAACTATTTTGGGGAAACTCAAGCAGACAACCTCGAGGAAGTAACTAGCCCATTATATAGCCCATTGAAAAATGGTCATCTTCAAGATCTTCTTCAACCAGTTGAGTTCAAAAAACAGAGGTACCTACATGCTGGACCACACCCAGAGAAACGCTGCATATGGCCAAAAAACACCAAACCTGATGTACTCAGTTTTCTCAGTGAGATCGTACAGCATGTCCAGATACTATTCTTCCTGAGCAGACTGTCATTGGAGCTCTCACCTGGGTCATAGAGAAGGTCGTCCGTGAGACCTAGAAGAAATACCCGGATCCTGGAGGAGGACCTCCTGGGCGGCTCTTCATGCCACCTGCTACTCGGTCTTCAGTTCTCCATTTCATCCACAACTCCAAGTTTGCTTGTCATCCTAGTACTCAGAGAACACAGGATGAATCTCAGTTCTACCCCTCAGCCCTTCCCCTTACCCCTTACCCTCCATTTTGCGAAGGCACGAGAGACAGAGGGGTGTCTCAATTCTCTTTTTGGAGTGAGGCCAAGGGCTAGGTGAAGGGCTACAAGCTCCTTCAAACGGAGTGAATCTGGATGCACACTCCGTTTAGAGGGCTAGGAGGAGCTTACCGCTGTCTCAGAAAAAACAAACATGGTGCCGAAAGAACCGCATAAATGTAAGCGGCTTTCGTTACAAATTACACTGTTTAGAAAGTTATAACTTGCCAATAAACTTTACAGGCAGTTGCCTATGACAGCAAAGTGTATGCTGCTGGATACATGTTGTGTGTATTGTTCTGAAGAATATCGTAACGTCGCTCGTGTGCTGAGGCGTTATAATGCACATACACACGAACGCTACGATAAAACACTTTTATATCTCACAATGGAGAAAATCATGATAAAGGATAAGCATGTTAAATCAAATCAATTTTATTTATATAGCACCAAATCACAACAAACAGTTGCCCCAAGGCGCTTTATATTGTAAGGCAAGGCCATACAATAATTACGGAAAAACTCCAACGGTCAAAACAACCCCCTGTGAGCAAGCACTTGGCGACAGTGGGAAGGAAAAACTCCCTTTCAACAGGAAGAAACCTCCAGCAGAACCAGGCTCAGGGAGGGGCAGTCTTCTGCTGGGACTGGTTGGGGCTGAGGGAGAGAACCAAGAAAAAGACATGCTGTGGAAGAGAGCAGAGATCAATCACTAATGATTAAATGCAGAGTGGTGCATACAGAGCAAAAAAAGAAACACTCAGTGCATCATGGGAACCCCCAAGCAGTCTAAGTCTATAGCAGCATAACTTTTTTTGTTGAGGTTTTAATTCTTGCTCTTGCTTGCCTCTACTGGTGGTTGGCTCTCACTGCGGTATTGTATCACTTCCTGTTCCGGAGCACAGCGGTGTTTTGCTGTATCTGTTAGCTGTTTAATCTGCGCAGTTAGATTGATCTAGTTACCTAGATAATGATTTGTTTCACAGTGTTATCTTCACGTGCCTTAACTAAAGCACTCCCTCTGCTGAATCACCTCTAAATTATTTACACGTTATTAACTTTGCGTCCTTTTAGGAATCCACTAGCTTAGCGCAGCTACTAGCACTTAGCCGGTTTAGCATGGCGGCTTCTCCTGTCTCTCCCGCACTTTTCTGCTCTGGGTGTGAAATGTTTAGTTATTCCTCGGCCTCCTTTAGCAGTAATGGTACTTGTAATAAGTGTAGCTTATTCGTAGCTTTGGAGGCCAGGCTGGGCGAATTGGAGACTCGGCTCCGCACCGTGGAAAATTCTACAGCTAGCCAGGCTCCTGTAGTCAGTGCGGACCAAGGTAGCTTAGCCGCCGTTAGTTTCCCCCTGGCAGATCCCGAGCAGCCGGGAAAGCAGGCCAACTGGGTGACTGTGAGGAGGAAGCGTAGCCCTAAACAGAAGCCCCGTGTACACCGCCAACCCATTCACATTTCTAACCGTTTTTCTCCACTCGGCGACACACCCGCCGAGGATCAAACTCTGGTTATTGGCGACTCTGTTTTGAGAAATGTGAAGTTAGCGACACCAGCAACCATAGTCAATTGTCTTCCGGGGGCCAGAGCAGGCGACATTGAAGGAAATTTGAAACTGCTGGCTAAGGCTAAGCGTAAATTTGGTAAGATTGTAATTCACGTCGGCAGTAATGACACCCGGTTACGCCAATCGGAGGTCACTAAAATTAACATTGAATCGGTGTGTAACTTTGCAAAAACAATGTCGGACTCTGTAGTTTTCTCTGGGCCCCTCCCCAATCGGACCGGGAGTGACATGTTTAGCCGCATGTTCTCCTTGAATTGCTGGCTGTCTGAGTGGTGTCCAAAAAATGAGGTGGGCTTCATAGATAATTGGCAAAGCTTCTGGGGAAAACCTGGTCTTGTTAGGAGAGACGGCATCCATCCCACTTTGGATGGAGCAGCTCTCATTTCTAGAAATCTGGCCAATTTTCTTAAATCCTCCAAACCGTGACTATCCAGGGTTGGGACCAGGAAGCAGAGTTGTAGTCTTACACACCTCTCTGCAGCTTCTCTCCCCCTGCCATCCCCTCATTACCCTATCCCCGTAGAGACGGTGCCTGCTCCCAGACTACCAATAACCAGCAAAAATCTATTTAAGCATAAAAATTCAAAAAGAAAAAATAATATAGCACCTTCAACTGCACCACAAACTAAAACAGTTAAATGTGGTCTATTAAACATTAGGTCTCTCTCTTCTAAGTCCCTGTTAGTAAATGATATAATAATTGATCAACATATTGATTTATTCTGCCTTACAGAAACCTGGTTACAGCAGGATGATTATGTTAGTTTAAATGAGTCAACACCCCCGAGTCACACTAACTGCCAGAACGCTCGTAGCACGGGCCGAGGTGGAGGATTAGCAGCAATCTTCCATTCCAGCTTATTACTTAATCAAAAACCCAGACAGAGCTTTAATTCATTTGAAAGCTTGACTCTTAGTCTTGTCCATCCAAATTGGAAGTCCCAAAAAACAGTTTTATTTGTTGTTATCTATCGTCCTCCTGGTCGTTACTGTGAGTTTCTCTGTGAATTTTCAGAACTTTTGTCTGACTTAGTGCTTAGCTCAGATAAGATAATTATAGTGGGCGATTTTAACATCCACACAGATGCTGAGAATGACAGCCTCAACACTGCATTTAATCTATTATTAGACTCAATTGGCTTTGCTCAAAATGTAAATGAGTCCACCCACCACTTTAATCATATCTTAGATCTTGTTCTGACTTATGGTATGGAAATTGAAGACTTAACAGTATTCCCTGAAAATTCCCTTCTGTCTGATCATTTCTTAATAACATTTACATTTACTCTGATGGACTACCCAGCAGTGGGGAATAAGTTTCATTACACTAGAAGTCTTTCAGAAAGCGCTGTAACTAGGTTTAAGGATATGTTTCCTTCTTTATGTTCCCTAATGCCATATACCAACACAGTGCAGAGTAGCTACCTAAACTCTGTAAGTGAGATAGAGTATCTCGTCAATAGTTTTACATCCTCATTGAAGACAACTTTGGATGCTGTAGCTCCTCTGAAAAAGAGAGCTTTAAATCAGAAGTGCCTGACTCCGTGGTATAACTCACAAACTTGCAGCTTAAAGCAGATAACCCGTAAGTTGGAGAGGAAATGGCGTCTCACTAATTTAGAAGATCTTCACTTAGCCTGGAAAAAGAGTCTGTTGCTCTATAAAAAAGCCCTCCGTAAAGCTAGGACATCTTACTACTCATCACTAATTGAAGAAAATAAGAACAACCCCAGGTTTCTTTTCAGCACTGTAGCCAGGCTGACAAAGAGTCAGAGCTCTATTGAGCCGAGTATTCCTTTAACTTTAACTAGTAATGACTTCATGACTTTCTTTGCTAATAAAATGTTAACTATTAGAGAAAAAATTACTCATAACCATCCCAAAGACGTATCGTTATCTTTGACTGCTTTCAGTGATGCCGGTATTTGGTTAGACTCTTTCTCTCAGATTGTTCTGTCTGAGTTATTTTCATTAGTTACTTCATCCAAACCATCAACATGTCTATTAGACCCCATTCCTACCAGGCTGCTCAAGGAAGCCCTACCATTATTTAATGCTTCGATCTTAAATATGATCAATCTATCTTTGTTAGTTGGCTATGTACCACAGGCTTTTAAGGTGGCAGTAATTAAACCATTACTTAAAAAGCCATCACTTGACCCAGCTATGTTAGCCAATTATAGGCCAATCTCCAACCTTCCTTTTCTCTCAAAAATTCTTGAAAGGGTAGTTGTTAAACAGCTAACTGATCATCTGCAGAGGAATGGTCTATTTGAAGAGTTTCAGTCAGGTTTTAGAATTCATCATAGTACAGAAACAGCATTAGTGAAGGTTACAAATGATCTTCTTATGGCCTCAGACAGTGGACTCATCTCTGTGCTTGTTCTGTTAGACCTCAGTGCTGCTTTTGATACTGTTGACCATAAAATTTTATTACAGAGATTGAGCATGCCATAGGTATTAAAGGCACTGCGCTGTGGTGGTTTGAATCATATTTATCTAATAGATTACAATTTGTTCATGTAAATGGGGAATCTTCTTCACAGACTAAGGTTAATTATGGAGTTCCACAAGGTTCTGTGCTAGGACCAATTTTATTCACTTTATACATGCTTCCCTTAGGCAGTATTACTAGACGGCATTGCTTAAATTTTCATTGTTATGCAGATGATACCCAGCTTTATCTATCCATGAAGCCAGAGGACACACACCAATTAGCTAAACTGCAGGATTGTCTTACAGACATAAGGACATGGATGACCTCTAATTTCCTGCTTTTAAACTCAGATAAAACTGAAGTTATTGTACTTGGCCCCACAAATCTTAGAAACATGGTGTCTAACCAGATCCTTACTCTGGATGGCATTACCCTGACCTCTAGTAATACTGTGAGAAATCTTGGAGTCATTTTTGATCAGGATATGTCTTTCAAAGCGCATATTAAACAAATATGTAAGACTGCTTTTTTGCATTTACGCAATATCTCTAAAATTAGAAAGGCCTTGTCTCAGAGTGATGCTGAAAAACTAATTCATGCATTTATTTCCTCTAGGCTGGACTATTGTAATTCATTATTATCAGGTTGTCCTAAAAGTTCCCTGAAAAGCCTTCAGTTAATTCAAAATGCTGCAGCTAGAGTACTGACGGGGACTAGAAGGAGAGAGCATATCTCACCCATATTGGCCTCTCTTCATTGGCTTCCTGTTAATTCTAGAAGAGAATTTAAAATTCTTCTTCTTACTTATAAGGTTTTGAATAGTCAGGTCCCTTCTTATCTTAGGGACCTCATAGTACCATATCACCCCAATAGAGCGCTTCGCTCTCAGACTGCAGGCTTACTTGTAGTTCCTAGGGTTTGTAAGAGTAGAATGGGAGGCAGAGCCTTCAGCTTTCAGGCTCCTCTCCTGTGGAACCAGCTCCCAATTCGGATCAGGGAGACAGACACCCTCTCTACTTTTAAGATTAGGCTTAAAACTTTCCTTTTTGCTAAAGCTTATAGTTAGGGCTGGATCGGGTGACCCTGAACCATCCCTTAGTTATGCTGCTATAGACATAGACTGCTGGGGGGTTCCCATAATGCACTGAGTGTTTCTTTCTCTTTTTGCTCTGTATGCACCACTCTGCATTTAAACATTAGCGATTGATCTCTGCTCCCCTCCACAGCATGTCTTTTTCCCGGTTCTCTCCCTCAGCCCCAACCAGTCCCAGCAGAAGACTGCCCCTCCCTGAGCCTGTTCTGCTGGAGGTTTCTTCCTGTTAAAAGGGAGTTTTGACCGTTGGGGTTTTTCTGTAATTATTGTATGGCTTTGCCTTACAATATAAAGTGCCTTGGGGCAACTGTTTGTTGTGATTTGGCGCTATATAAATAAATTGATTGGATTTTGATTTGATTTGATAACTAAGGGATGGTTCAGGGTCACCTGATCCAGCCCTAACTATAAGCTTTAGCAAAAAGGAAAGTTTTAAGCCTAATCTTAAAAGTAGAGAGGGTGTCTGTCTCCCTGATCTGAATTGGGAGCTGGTTCCACAGGAGAGGAGCCTGAAAGCTGAAGGCTCTGCCTCCCATTCTACTCTTACAAACCCTAGGAACTACAAGTAAGCCTGCAGTCTGAGAGCAAAGTGCTCTATTGGGGTGCTATGGTACTATGAGGTCCCTAAGATAAGATGGGACCTGATTATTCAAAACCTTATAAGTAAGAAGAAGAATTTTAAATTCTATTCTAGAATTAACAGGAAGCCAATGAAGAGAGGCCAATATGGGTGAAATATGCTCTCTCCTTCTAGTCCCTGTCAGTACTCTAGCTGCAGCATTTTGAATTAACTGAAGGCTTTTCAGGGAACGTTTAGGACAACCTGATAATAATGAATTACAATAGTCCAGCCTAGAGGAAATAAATGCATGAATTAGTTTTTCAGCATCACTCTGAGACAAGACCTTTCTAATTTTAGAGATATTGTGCAAATGCAAAAAAGCAGTCCTACATATTTGTTTAATATGCGCATTGAATGACATATCCTGATCAAAAATGACTCCAAGATTTCTCACAGTATTACTAGAGGTCAGGGTAATGCCATCCAGAGTAAGGATCTGGTTAGACACCATGTTTCTAAGATTTGTGGGGCCAAGTACAATAACTTCAGTTTTATCTGAGTTTAAAAGCAGGAAAATAGAGGTCATCCATGTCTTTATGTCTGTAAGACAATCCTGCAGTTTACAATCATGCCTATCTCGGCTTTCAATGCTTACCAGCCCAGTGAGTATAAGAGAAATTGTGGAGAGCTGGGCATGTCCCAACTTGTCCTCTGGCACTCCGAAACGGAGGTGTTCCTTTGTCTCGCTCCATCAGTGAATCAGTCCTGACGCGCAAAGCCTCCGCGCGGCTTTCCATGACAAAATCTCTTGTTAAAAGTGAAATCTGCCAGAAAATGGCTGATGTCCAGCTCTTGTGATAACCAGAGAAATTGCT
Source organism: Thalassophryne amazonica (assembly GCF_902500255.1). Classification (NCBI taxonomy): domain Eukaryota; kingdom Metazoa; phylum Chordata; class Actinopteri; order Batrachoidiformes; family Batrachoididae; genus Thalassophryne; species Thalassophryne amazonica. Next base: position 136,640,288 of record NC_047106.1, read on the forward strand.
CACGACGGTCCCAGCTCCACACAGCGATCCGTTTAAAAATGATGTGGTGTTTTCTGCCTCTCGATGGCGGCTCGGAGTGCGGCGCGCCGTGCGCCATTGTGGGGCGTCCTTAAAGCTGTAGTAACAGTCCTTATTCTCTGTGAAGCCTGGAAAATTTTCACCGAAAGCCAGATAGATTTTTCGAATGGTTTCCAGCTGCTTGTCTCTAACAGTTTCTGAAAAAATTCTGATGGAAAAAAAGCCCAAATCATTCTGCCATTTCCTGACAATGAAAATCCGACGAGGGGGCTGGACCACTCCTCCCACAAAGCCTGCCCACAGGCGAATGACGCAACCGACAGGCGTGGAAAAACTCACGCATGCGCACGGAAGTTCAAGCTTGGCTGACGTAAAAACATATGAATCAAATCCATATAGTTTTTGAAAAAAAATAAAAAGGTACGATACTTTTCTCACAGACCTCGTATTATGTTCAAACTGCTTTTTTAGCAATCCTGTGAATCACTAAACTAGTATTTAGTTGTATAACCACAGTTTTTCATGATTTCTTCACATCTGCGAGGCATTAATTTTGTTGGTTTGGAACCAATATACTCACTTGACTCACTCATTACTTCACTGTAATTTGACTGTTTTTTATGGTGGTAATTGTACTTTCACTTGACTCACTTCTATAGTAGTCACTGTACTTTGACTAACTTTTATGGTGGTAATTGTACTTTTACTTGAGTCATTTTATGGTGGTAGTTGTACTTTTATTTGAGTCATTTCTGTAGTCATAACTGTACTTTGACTCATTTTTATGGTGGTAATTGTACTTTTACTTGAGTCATTTCTGTAGTAGTAACTGTACTTTGACTCATTTTTGTGGTGGCAGTTGTACTTTTACTTGAGTCACTTCTATAGTAGTAACTGTAGTTTGACTCATTTTTATGGTAGTAATTGTACTTTTGAGTCACTCCTATATTAGTAACTGTACTTTGACTCATTTTATGGTGGTAACTGTACCTTTATTTGAATCACTTCTATAGTAGTAACTGTACTTTGACTCATTTTTATGGTGGTAACTGTACTTTTATTTGAGTCACGTCTATAGTAGTAACTGTACTTTGAATCATTTTATGGTGGTAATTGTACTTTTATTTGAGTCATTTCTGTAGTAGTAACTGTACTTTGACTTACTTTTATGGTGGTAATTGTACTTTCACTTGACTCACTTCTATAGTAGTCACTGTAATTTGACTATTTTTTATGGTGGTAATTGTACTTTTATTTGAGTCATTTCTGTAGTCATAACTGTACTTTGACTCATTTTTATGGTGGTAATTGTACTTTTACTTGAGTCATTTCTTTAGTAGTAACAGTACTTTGACTCATTTTTGTGGTGGTAATTGTCCTTCTATTTGAGTCACTTCTATAGTAGTAACTGTAGTTTGACTCATTTTTATGGTGGTAATTGTACTTTTGAGTCACTTCTATAGTAGTAACTGTACTTTGACTTATTTTTATGGTGGTAATTGTACTTTTATTTGAGTCACTTCTATAGTAGTAACTGTAGTTTGACTCATTTTTATGGTGGTAATTGTACTTTTGAGTCACTCCTATAGTAGTAACTGTACTTTGACTCATTTGTATGGTGGTAACTGTACTTTTATTTGAGTCACTTCTATAGTAGTAACTGTAGTTTGACTAATTTTTATGGTGGTAATTGTACTTTTCAGTCACTCCTATAGTAGTAACTGTACTTTGACTCATTTTTATGGTGGTAATTGTACTTTTGAGTCACTTCTATAGTAGTAACTGTACTTTGACTTATTTTTATGGTGGTAATTGTACTTTTATTTGAGTCACTTCTATAGTAGTAACTGTAGTTTGACTCATTTTTATGGTGGTAATTGTACTTTCACTTGACTCACTTCTATAGTAGTCACTGTAATTTGACTATTTTTTATGGTGGTAATTGTACTTTCACTTGACTCACTTCTATAGTAGTCACTGTAATTTGACAAATTTTTATGGTGGTAATTGTACTTTCACTTGACTCACTTCTATAGTAGTCACTGTACTGGTGTACATTTATGTGGTCACTTCTATAGTAGTAACTGTAGTTTTACTCATTTTTATGGTGGTAACTGTACTTTTATTTGAATCACTTCTATAGTAGTAACTGTAGTTTGACTCATTTTTATGGTGGTAACTGTATTTTTATTTGAGTCACTTCTATAGTAGTCACTGTAATTTGACTAATTTTTATGGTGGTAATTGTACTTTCACTTGACTCACTTCTATAGTAGTCACTGTACTTTGACTAACTTTTATGGTGGTAATTGTACTTTTACTTGAGTCATTTTATGGTGGTAGTTGTACTTTTATTTGAGTCATTTCTGTAGTCATAACTGTACTTTGACTCATTTTTATGGTGGTAATTGTACTTTCACTTGACTCACTTCTATAGCAGTCACTGTACTTTGACTAACTTTTATGGTGGTAATTGTACTTTTACTTGAGTCACTTTTATAGTAGTAACTGTACGTTGACTAACCTTTATGTTGGTAATTGTACTTTTACTTGAGTTACTTCTATAGTAGTAACTGTAATTTGACTAATTTTTATGGTGGTAATTGTACTTTTACTTGATTCTATAGTAGTAACTGTAATGTGACTAATTTTTATGGTGGTAGTTGTACTTTTACTTGAGTCACTTGTATAGTAGTAACTGTAATTTGACTATTTTTTATGGTGGTAATTGTACTTTCAATTGACTCACTTCTATAGTAGTCACTGTAATTTAACTAATTTTTATGGTGGTAATTGTACTTTTACTTGAGTCACTTCTATAGTAGTAACTGTACTTTGACTAACTTTTATGGTGGTAATTGTACTTTTACTTGAGTCACTTCTATAGTAGTAACTGTACTTTGACTAACTTTTATGGTGGTAATTGTGCTTTTACTTGAGTCACTTCTATAGCAGTAACTGTAATTTGACTAACCTTTATGGTGATAATTGTACTTTTGCTTGATTCTATACTAGTAATTGTACTTTTACTTGAGTCACTTGTATAGTAGTAACTGTACTTTGACTAATTTTTATGGTGGTAACTGTACTTTTACTTGACTCACTTCTATAGTAGTCACTGTAATTTGACTATTTTTTATGGTGGTAATTGTACTTTCACTTGACTCACTTCTATAGTAGTCACTGTAATTTGACTAATTTTTATGGTGGTAATTGTATTTTTACTTGAGTCACTTCTATAGTAGTAACTGTACTTTGACTAATTTTTATGGTGGTAATTGGACTTTTACTCGTCACTTCTATAGTAGTAACTGTACTTTGACTAACTTTTATGGTGGTAATTGTGCTTTTACTTGAGTCCCTTCTATAGTAGTAACTGTAATTTGACTATTTTTATGGTGATAATTGTACTTTTGCTTGATTCTATAGTAGTAACTGTAATTTGACTAATTTTTATGGTGGTAGTTGTACTTTTAATTGAGTCACTTCTATAGTAGTAACTGTAATTTGACTATTTTTTATGGTGATAACTGTACTTTTGCTTGATTTTATAGTAGTAATTGTACTTTGACTAATTTTTATGGTGGTAGTTGTACTTTTAATTGAGTCACTTCTATAGTAGTAACTGTAATTTGACTATTTTTTGTGGTGGTAATTGTACTTTTGAGTCACTTCTATAGTAGTAACTGTGCTTTTATTTGAGTCATTTCTATAGTAGTAACTGTACTTTGAATCATTTTATGGTGGTAATTGTACTTTTATTTGAGTCATTTCTGTAGTAGTAACTGTACTTTGACTCATTTGTATGGTGGTAACTGTACTTTTGAGTCACTTCTATAGTAGTAACTATAGTTTGACTCATTTTTATGGTGGTAACTGTACTTTTATTTGAGTCACTTCTATAGTAGTAACTGTACTTTGACTTATTTTTATGGTGGTAATTGTACTTTTATTTGAGTCACTTCTATAGTAGTAACTGTAGTTTGACTCATTTTTATGGTGGTAATTGTACTTTTGAGTCACTCCTATAGTAGTAACCGTACTTTGACTCATTTGTATGGTGGTAACTGTACTTTTGAGTCACTTCTATAGTAGTAACTGTAGTTTGACTTATTTTTATGGTGGTAACTGTACTTTTATTTGAGTCACTTCTATAGTAGTAACTGTAGTTTGACTCATTTTTATGGTGGTAATTGTACTTTTGAGTCACTTCTATAGTAGTAACTGTACTTTGACTTATTTTTATGGTGGTAATTGTACTTTTATTTGAGTCACTTCTATAGTAGTAACTGTAGTTTGACTCATTTTTATGGTGGTAATTGTACTTTCACTTGACTCACTTCTATAGTAGTCACTGTAATTTGACTATTTTTTATGGTGGTAATTGTACTTTCACTTGACTCACTTCTATAGTAGTCACTGTAATTTGACTAATTTTTATGGTGGTAATTGTACTTTCACTTGACTCACTTCTATAGTAGTCACTGTACTTTGACTAACTTTTATGGTGGTAATTGTACTTTTACTTGAGTTACTTCTATAGTAGTAACTGTAATTTGACTAATTTTTACGGTGGTAACTGTACTTTTATGTGAGTCACTTCTATAGTAGTAACTGTAGTTTGACTCATTTTTATGGTGGTAACTGTACTTTTATTTGAATCACTTCTATAGTAGTAACTGTACTTTGACTTATTTTTATGGTGGTAATTGTACTTTTATTTGAGTCACTTCTATAGTAGTAACTGTAGTTTGACTCATTTTTATGGTGGTAATTGTACTTTTGAGTCACTCATATAGTAGTAACTGTACTTTGACTCATTTGTATGGTGGTAC